>NC_091126.1:28135748-28433248 GCF_040183065.1 Periplaneta americana
AAATAAGCCTACTAAATGCGATAACCTTTCCCTAATAAATTCAACCTTTGTTACTGCTGATTATATTATTTTACGAAAAAAAATCTGTTCTTAATTGGTGATAATTGTTTCCTTTCCCATAATACAAGTAATCTCCTATTTGTGATATGTCATTCCCATCTAACCTAACCTCCTACATTCCCATAAAGTCTATTCTATATCTAGCTAGTTCTTTTGCTACTGACGTTGCCCCTCCCGTTCTATATAGACTTGTGACAGTCCAAGTACCAAATCTAATAATCTTATTTCTTTGCTGTGGTCGTGCCAGAGAATCAGTCCCATTCCGAGGCTTATGTTGGTATTTTGTAACAGGCTGCTTTTTACGGTGATGAGTTGTTAGCCCTTCGCCCAACTCCCAAGCTGGAGGACCTCCCCTCATCGGCTGTCCGCGACTGCTTATTCAATATATCTGGAGGCCGTCTCCTCTATCCGCAACCTGAAGAACAATCGCCAACACAGCGAGTTAATAAGAAATACATTCTATGTTTTCAGAGGTGGTAGCTACCTCACAAGTCATACCAAGAAGGCAACACTTATGAGGCAACTAGCCCAGGAAATAATGGGATAGGGTGGTCAGTTCCTTCTCCCCCTCTACTGCATACATCGTCGACTAGTTACATATTACACTAGTCAGACTTCAGATGCATACAAACAATTATTGTTCTTCCTCTGATACATATCGTCAAGTGACGTGTACTGCCTGATAATAGATATACATATCAGCCAGAATCTCAACCAAAGGATCACACCATTTGGATCCACTTATATTCCTGACATGTTTTTAATTTTTAGTGTGATGGTAGCATACTTTTGGAGCAGTGTTAAATATCCTTGTTATATATTTTATGATGATAGGGACTGAATTAATCTTGCTCAGGATAGGGACCGATGGCGGGCTTACGTGAGGGCGGCAATCAACCTCCGGGTTCCTTAAAAGTCATAAGTAAGTAACATATTTTAGCTTCACTATAATTAATTTAATTTGCATTTAGTGCGTGTCATAATAGGAATTGACTTTGGCATTCGTGCCGCTATCAAACGCCATCATCGACATAGCCGCTTCGAGCCTGTTGACGCTGTTCTCTGCACGGAGTGTGTAATTTCAGAACAGTTTTCAGTTTCCCAAAGGTGAAAAATAAACCGTGTTTTATGTGAGTATTGCAGCATAGATTTGCATCTGTGTTGAAATCGTCTCTTTTCTGTGTTTTCATGTCATACTATGTGGAATGCCAACGTAATGATTGCAGTTCTTCTCGGAGTTATCATAAATCCAGATTCAAATTTCCAAAATTGGAAAGTTATTCTTCGTTAAGGAGTAAATGAATTGTTATTGTATAATTCTATTTTCGTGCGGAGTTTAAAATTAAATATTCTAATTTTTGAGTAGGTCATAAATTCTAAAATATCATATATATACTTACCAACTTCTTCCAAAATGATAATTGTATTTTCTCGGATACCCCGCGCCCTAGAATATGCCGCGCACCCGACTTTTGAAAGGCAGATGGATGGGTGGACGGACGGACAGACAGAGAGACAGACAGACAGAGATGGATGGATGGATGGATGGATGGATGGATAGATAGATAGATAGATAGATAGATAGATAGATAGATAGATAGATAGATAGATAGATAGATAGATAGATAGATAGATAGATAGATAGATAGATAGATAGATAGATAGATAGATAGATAGATAGATAGATAGATAGATAGATAGATAGATAGATAGATAGATAGATAGATAGATAGATAGATAGATAGATAGATAGATAGATAGATAGATAGATAGATAGATAGATAGATAGATAGATAGATAGATAGATAGATAGATAGATAGATAGATAGATAGATAGATAGATAGATAGATAGATAGATAGATAGATAGATAGATAGATAGATAGATAGATAGATAGATAGATAGATAGATAGATAGATAGATAGATAGATAGATAGATAGATAGATAGATAGATAGATAGATAGATAGATAGATAGATAGATAGATAGATAGATAGATAGATAGATAGATAGATAGATAGATAGATAGATAGATAGATAGATAGATAGATAGATAGATAGATAGATAGATAGATAGATAGATAGATAGATAGATAGATAGATAGATAGATAGATAGATAGATAGATAGATAGATAGATAGATAGATAGATAGATAGATAGATAGATAGATAGATAGATAGATAGATAGATAGATAGATAGATAGATAGATAGATAGATAGATAGATAGATAGATAGATAGATAGATAGATAGATAGATAGATAGATAGATAGATAGATAGATAGATAGATAGATAGATAGATAGATAGATAGATAGATAGATAGATAGATAGATAGATAGATAGATAGATAGATAGATAGATAGATAGATAGATAGATAGATAGATAGATAGATAGATAGATAGATAGATAGATAGATAGATAGATAGATAGATAGATAGATAGATAGATAGATAGATAGATAGATAGATAGATAGATAGATAGATAGATAGATAGATAGATAGATAGATAGATAGATAGATAGATAGATAGATAGATAGATAGATAGATAGATAGATAGATAGATAGATAGATAGATAGATAGATAGATAGATAGATAGATAGATAGATAGATAGATAGATAGATAGATAGACAGACAGACAGACAGACCAGACAGACAGACAGACAGACAGACAGATAGATAGATAAAAAATAAATAAATAAGTAAATAAGTAAATAAATAAATAAGTAAATAAGTAAGTAAATAAATAAGTAAATAAGTAAGTAAATACGTAAATAAATAAGTAAATAAGTAAGTAAATACGTAAATAAATAAGTAAATAAATAAATAAGTAAATAATTAAATAAGTAAATAAATAAATAAATAAATAAATAAGTAAATTAATTAATTAATTAATAATTAAGTAATTAAATAATTAAATAAATAATTATTTAAATAAATAATTAAATACATAAATAAATAAATAAAATAAATAAGTAAATACATAAATAAGTAAATGAATAAATAAAACACAAGTTACAAAAATAAAAGTTTCAACTAATTCTTTCAAGACAAATTAAAAACAATTAAACACAAATACATTTCAGTTAGCAACAAATTTTGTACTGGAACAGGATCCTCCAGTCTCTGATGCAACTTTCACTTACATCAAATTTACGGGCTGTATCACGATTTCCATGTTCCTCAGGATCTTTGATATTTTTAAGTTTTTTGTTGCAATTAAAGGATCGCAATCAGCGTGGCACTCATTTTCAGAATTGAAAATATAATACGCACAAACCGTACACTTATTACACTTGAAATTGATTGTGACACATTTTGTGCTAATACAAATGCCATTTAATGACGTTAAAATTTGAATCACCAGCGGGAAGATAATGGCCTAGATCATATATACCCAGATTGCTCTGCGTTATGGGCTTTAACGGTAACAACTTTTGTCAGGTTTACTATGCTGTCATCTAGTTGTTACATAAGGAGTCACGTCGTAACTCCCATTTGAATTGCATTAGCGACTGTACTGCCATCTCGTGTTCGTTTGCGGCGGACGGGTGGCGACCCTGACGGTTGTTCTCTTCAAAGTGCAACCGATTTTAACAAAGGAATGAGCAATCTATATGTGATCTGGGATAATGGCATACGCTACCACCTTTGGGGTTACGCGGGAATAAAATCGGACAATGTTGTCAAATACGATTCAAATAAATCACGCACCCGTATTTTTAACTTGTATATTTCGAAAAAAAAAAAAAAAAAAAAAAGTGCGCGGGGTATTCGAGAAAATACGGTAGGTCCTACATTTGAATAAAATACGTTCAATATCACGGGTGTGCATTCCATGCTTGTCACTGGATCTGAATATATTTGCAACCTCGTCCGAAATTAACTTAGCACTCTTAGAATGTTAGATCCTCAATATGAAATAATAATTTTACATGGGTTGGATAAAAAATAATGGCAACAGTTCGATATTTCTGACATGGCTTTATTCACAGGGGTATATAGTCGCCCCCCCTTATTTATTACTTTTTGCCAAATATTTGGAAGGCGTCGTACACCATCAGCGCGTCCATCTTTGTTGATTTCCGTATTGACCGCAATAAAAGCACGGATAAGTTCATCTCTGGTATTGTACCGGGTCCCTCGCAGTGGTTCTTTCACTTTGGTGAAAAGATCGTAATCGCATGGATCATATCGGGTGAGTACGGTGGATGTTCCAGTAGTCCGCGTTTTCCGTCTGCCTTGGAGATACAGCGTGGTGCAGTATTATCCCATCAGTGTCATACGCCACAATGAACATCTCCTTCACAGCACTTTGTGTAGGGCGCACTTTCTTTGGACGAGGAGAACCGGGATGCTTCCATTCATTTGATTGGCGTTTCAAGTTTGGTTCATACGAGCGAGTCCAGGTTTCGTCCATAGCGACGATTCGTCCAAGAAAGTCGTCACCTTCCCTTTGGTACCGGTGCAACAAGGCCTTCCCGGAACGCTTTAACTCATCGTGCAACTGTGCGATATGGCAACGCTGCATCGCCACATGCTTCACGCAGTCCCTGAAAACATTCTTGTGCACTGTGACCTCGTGCCATTTCAATTTTGATCCAGGAACGTTGCTCTAGTTTTGTAAGGATGGTCTTAGGGCGCTCGCACTATCCCTATGAAAGTGAACGCTCTACACACTGCAGTAGATTGATGGAGTACTGTCGCCGCTGGCTGCACTAACTCATCTAACAGTCCTTGTTCATGTCCACACAGCTGGCAGCTCCGAACGCACCATCTTCACGTGACAGCAGTGTTGCCATTACTTTTTATCCAACCTATGTAATTGTAAAGGTAACTAAAATAACCAAAGATAGCATATCTAGGTTTCGGAGTTTAATATGGATGTAGATATTAACAAAAGACTGTATGGGGTCAGAAAAGATCCCAGGTAAGTGTCGAGGATTAAAAGAGTATTATACAGGATGTCTCTAAATTAGACCGACAAATTTAGGGAGCAGATAGATAACCTTCGTGGAAGCATATTTCGTTAAGGAACCCATGGGCTGCGACTCTTCGTTTCATTGCAAGAAAGCGGGAACGGATAATCACTCTTTTCAGTCCAAGAGGGGTGTGTCATTACTACTATCACTCGGTTTGCTTACGTCCGGAGCCCAGTATCATTTGGTATCGATTACAGCACGTTTGTTCACTTCCACTGGTACGACCTCTTGTTATCCGTGTTATTCGTCTACGTAGTTTAGTACTTGTACTGCAATCATTCTGTTTTAATGTTCAGTACAGTTTGATGCGTCGTTGGTTTCGTTTTTCTGTACGTATTTTTTCTTTGTTTGGATTAACACACAGAATCGCTTGTTATTTGCACATATCTACTTACTTTATCCCGACCTGTAATTCCTTCTTGCACTGAAACGAAGCGTCGCAGCCCATGGGTTCCTTAACAAAATATGCTTCCACGAAGGTTATCTGCTCCCTAATTTCGTCGGTCTAATTTAGAGACACCCTGTATAATGGGCTAATTAATAATATTTTTATTTTATAAGTGAATTTCCTACACTAAAACATTAATATACAGTACTATTTTAACAGTATCTTTGTTTGTGTACCATCCTATGTTTTTGACTTTATTATTTTATACCGGGCCTGTTTTATGTATAATTAACGACGTTTATAGCACTCTTTTTTGCTGTCTACTAAAATAAATGAACTGAATTGAACTGAATGTTATAATACACTTGCTGAAATATGTTTATGTCTACCGAAAATTTGACAATAACTCTCCGAGTTTCGGCTGAGGGAGGCTTTGAACAAGACAGCAGGAAGGAAAGAAGTGGAAATGCGTGCCTCTTGTTTACGCAGATCGTTTCTTAATGAAGATTCTCCACGAACGTCGGCTATTTTAAATCAATAATATAATTGAACAATTGTGATCGACTTTTTTCTTTCCTAGCAATAATACCAGTCGTATTCCACTATGGTTTAACTTAACCGAGACTCTGTAATACGGCTCGTTGAGTTAAACTCACGGTTAGGTTTAACATAATCTTGAGATTAATCGTATTATAAAACCGGACCTTAGAATATTAGGTTATCAATATGAAATAATAATTTTAATTATAAAGGAAACTAAAATGACCAAGGATGGCATATCAAATTTACTGGAACTTTTCGGAGTATATGGATGCAGATATTAACAAAAGAAGGTATGGGGTCAGAAAATATCCCAGGTAATGTCGAGGAATAAAAGTGTAGCCTCTTATATGAGGGGCTCACAACCAGAGTGGACCAAGTGCACCAGTGGTCAGTTTGTGGATTAATACAATCTCGGATGAAGAAAACTTAGATTTATTCTTTGCCATAACAAACAAAGTCCATAACTCATTTGTTACTCCACAGAGGGTAGCATTTCCTATGGAAGGTGAAGGTTACTAAGCGTGAGTCAGGAACTTTACGACTCAATATCTCAGAACTATTCCAAATGGACTTGGTCCACTCTGGTTGTGAACCCCTCATATATTGGGATAATTAATAATGTTTATTTTATAAGTGAATTTCCTACATTAAAACATTAATATACAATACCATTTTAACAATATCTTTATTTGTGTACCATCCTATGTTTTTTATTTTATTATTTTATACCGGGCCTGTTTTATGCAAATTAACGTCGTTTATAGCACTCCTTTTTGCTGGTGACTAAAATAAATGAACTGAATTGAACTAAGTGTTATAATATACTTAATATGTTTATGTCTACCGAAAATTTGACAATAACTCTCTGGATTTCGGCTGAGGGAGACTTTCAAGAAGACAGCAGGAAGGAAAGAAGTAGAAATGCGTGCCTCTTGTTTACGCAGATCGTTTCTTAATGAAGATTCTTCACGAGCGTCGGCTATTTTAAATCAATAATATAACTGAACAATGTGATCGTCTTCTTTTCTTTCCTGGCAGTAATACCAATCGTATTCCACTACGGTTTAACTTAACCGAGACTGTAATACGGCTCGTTGAGTTAAACTCACGGTTAGATTTAACTTAGGTTTAACATAATCTTGAGTTTAACCGTATTTATAAAACCGGACCTTAGAATGTTAGGTTCTCAATATGAAATAATAATTTTAATTATAAAGGAAACTAAAATGACCAAGGATGGCATATCAAATTTACTGGAACTTTTCGGAGTATATGGATGTAGATATTAACAAAAGAAGGTATGTGGTCAGAAAATATCCCAGGTAGTGTCGAGGATTAAAAGAGTATTGTATATTGGGATAATTAATCATGTTTATTTTATAAGTAAATTTCCTACATTAAAACATTAATATATAGTACCATTTTGACAATATCTTTGTTTGTGTACCATCCTATGTTTTTTTATTTTATTATTTTATATCGAGCCTGTTTTATGTACAATTAACGACGTTTATAGCACTCTTTTTTGCTGTCGACTAAAATAAATTAACTGAATTGAACTGAGTGTTATAACACACTTGCTGAAATATGTTTATGTCTACCGAAAATTTGACAATAACTCTCTGGGTCTCGGCTGAGGGAGGCTTTCAAGAAGACAGCAGGAAGGAAAGAAGTGAAAATGCTTGCCTCTTGTTTACGCAGATCGTATCGATGCTAGTAGTTACGTAATTTACATGTCTGCGAAGCAACTATACATTTAAAACCTTCGTGTCGAATAACGATACAAAACAAATCAATCATACCCTTGCAGACCGAACCCTTCGCCACTCCTTGAGACGGCATCCGCCACGACAAGCAAAACGAAAAGAATAATCATGAGCAATGAATTTGCATCTCAAGAGTCCTTATCTCTTCGTTGATAGGTATGTAATCAAGTTCAGGGATTATTTTTTACCTGTCTTGTAGCAAGCAAGCAATGAACTCTACACCGTCATCATTGTGAAAGCATTAGAACAGCCAGTAAATTGGGTTCCAGACTTATCTATGCAAAGGATGTCAAAAGGTTAGACTCATATGTTGTAATGTCATTAATCAAAGGGATCGCACATGCTGACTCCGGTATACACTATCAGTTTGATCGCTTCTTCAAGGATCGGTACATGTAGCACCATGCAGGGACAACCACACCACAAGCAACGGCAATAGAAATATAGTATTTAATTTCACGCCGCTTAAGAATTGATGCCCTTCTCATATTGACTAGCAGCAAGGATATCGAGGTTATAACAGGAAGGTCGCTAGCGTTTAGGGAGGTCTTCGCATCGATTCCCTGCAGAGAGGAAAGGCTATAACTCATATTTTTTAGTCCTTATCGAAGGCATTACGAAAGAAGAATTTCAATACTGCAAATTTGATTTCCGTATTTTAACGAATTTACGCGTAATCATTAAGGAGCGGATTTCTATGTAATTAAATATTCTTTTTCCGTGTGATAAAACACAATTGAATCGCTCCATGCAGAAAGAGCTTCAGTCACAAATTTTGAAAAAACGAGATATCGATGGAAATCATATCTTTGTGGATGGTTCCATCAGCCTGTGCAGAAAGGTATTCAGTCCAATGCTTGGAAAGACAGAAACTGAAGCGTCAGGCTCAGAGTTCTATGCAGAAAGGAATACAAAGTGCACACTGTTTTCCTTAGTTTTCTCAAAACCAGGTCTAATGGACTGAAGCCCTTTCTGCATGGGGCGATTCAATTAACAAAGTTAAAAATTCCGAACATGAAGTTTCAAGTTTAAAACCCGAATTTTATTTCACATAAAAACACGTATTTTCACAAAAACATTATGTAAATACATATTTTTAGGAACTCTATTATAAACACATAAATCTTGGAGTTTTTTTACTTAAATAATTTTTACAAGGACTTTTAAATATTTTAAAACTAAATCAATTATATCACTCAGAAGTACGTTATCTTTTTTTTAAGAATTCCTGGTTGCTTCGTGTTTCTAAGCGCTGTGTGGTGTATCCGTTATCCATTTTCGTAATAGTATCGCCTCAAGTTCTGAGAACTGCTACGTATCATATCAGTGTTATTATTAGAGAACAAATTAACATGGACAAGGAGGAGAGCTCTTGCAACACATAATTAGGAATGTTTATTGTTGCTGAAGATGATTTTATTTCATTCTTTTTTTGTGAAACACAACAGGTAAGAGCTCGGGTATGAACATTATTTAATTTAAACAAATCTCTCGCCTCTCTCTCATGTCTATCAAGTAAGGCAACATATCTTGTGATTCCCTGTTATCGGGCTTCATCAATCGATATCATTCAAGATATACTGAAAGATGGTTATTTAAAAACGATTTGGCTTTCCTATTAGCAAATCTAAGCTTTTGGTGTGACATAATAAATAAACTAGAAACATCCAAAAACCTGTTGTCTGAAACAGGGAGGTGCATGCCGTGGAAATTAAACTAAACTGGCTACCAGGTTCAGAAGTACAAGTACTAAGGGACAAATTCCAGAATGTGTTTGGGAAAAACAGTGGATATAAAAAAATGTGTAAAGTTGCTCAAGTATTGGAGGATGTGCCTGTAGGTGAAATTGACGGTGTATGTGTTTGTGACATTCCTCTCTTTAAATATGCACGTCTGACGTCCTGTGATGTGGAAAGATCGTTTTCACAATATAAGTCGTTCAGAGATAATCGGCATGAATTTGTGATGGAGAATTTGGAGATGACCTTTGTTGTTCATTGCAATTCTCGGCCAACTACTAGCACTCAAGTGTGGTTGGTGAGTACCTAGTAACATTTTTTTTCAAGCTAAGTAAGATATTTTTGTCATATTTAAAATATATATATATATTTTTTTTTTATTTTTAGAAAATATTTTCGTACTTTTAGCGCATAAGAAATAAATATATTTAAATTTTTAACACATAAAAATCCGCTCCCTAATAATCAGGAACTAATAATTATATAGGTAATAGTAAATCCGGGCAAACCATCATTTAGAATTTAATAATGAACAAAAATTTACTTTTCAATTTATGTATGAACAAAAATATTAATGTAAATTAAATAAATCTCCTTTATTTAATAACAAAAATAGGCCTATGCACGCAAAGGAAATATCTTCATTATTTCATGAATTTAAGAAAGTCAGTTTTTTTCAATATTACTAAAATATGGTTAGCAATGTTTTGCGAGCAGCCATTCAATTAAGACGCTTCTGACCATTCCGTCATTCTGTCATTCCATCAATCCACTTGTCCATCTCTCAGTCTGTCTTCCATCCTTCCGTCCGTCTGTTTTTCTATCTGTCCTCCATCTTTCCGTTCTCCGTATTGTCTATCTTTAATCCATTCTTCCGCCCGCCAGTCTTCTCTGTCCGTCATCGATCCATCTATCCTTCCTTCCGTCCGTGTGTCTTGTCTGTTCTCCATCCATCCATCCATCCATCCATCCATCCATCCATCCATTCTTCTTTAGTACAGCAGTAGTGGTGGTAGTAGTGTAAACCGCTGTTAATTGTAAATGCTCACATTTAAATACATTTATTTTAACATTTCCGTTCTCGTTCTCGTTGTCGTCGTTTCCGTTCCCGGTTTATTGTGAACCAGCCTTAACGGTTATTACGTCTATCCGTGAAACGAGCGGGGCACGAGGTTTAAATTCTGGTTGGGACGAGTTACCTGGTTGAAGTTTCCTTCGAGGTTTTCCCCCTCAACCAATTAAAGCGTTGGACTTCGGGTTCATTCGCCATTATAATTCAATTCCCCTATTTAAACATCATCTCCGTTCCTTTCCCATATTTCGAGATTGCTCCGATGTAGAGTCAGGTGTGCGCCGCCACCGAATTTTAAACCCGTGGTACGTGGTCATTAGTTGATGGTGGTAGTGCTATGTACCGTGGGCTATCTCCTGGGCTCACGATAGCTCGTAATGTTTCCTCCCTCAACCCCTTTCACTACCCCCTGCACGACAGAGGAAGAATGGTAGCAATGGCGATTGTACCTTCGCAATGTCTGTATTGAAATCAAGTTATTCTGTGTCGATTGTGAAGAAAAATTTCCATTCGTAAAGAGAGGAGAAATTTTTGTTTGTGGGTATGAAATAAATATTAAATGCCTCATTTGCCACAAGGTTTTACGTGCTTTTCAAAACTAACATAAAACACCATTATACTACGTGTCACTACCAGTATTCTGATTTAAAGGATGAGCTATACCTACAACATTTTCATTATTATTATTATTATTATTATTATTATTATTATTATTATTATTATTATTAAACTATTATAGTTCCTTAACTTGTATCATAGAATCTATGTATGCGTTAATCTATAAGTGTGAGCGCTTTTTTTCACTGATGAACATTGTAAAATCAAAATACATGATACGAATATTGGACAAGAAATTTTTGTCATAATTACTTGTGGTTGTTTCAGATATAACGCCAGATTTTGAAGTTCCTTTTGCTCGAGTCAATGAAGAAGATTAAGGGACAATAATGGTTAAAAATAATTTTTACTTTTAATCACACATACAATATTTAATCCCTGTACTTTACAATGACTTATTAATGAAATTGATATAGGAACGACGTAATAATAGATAATAACAGTTCATTAGTATATCAAATGCTATATAAGAAGCAGTTTACGTTCGCTCACTGAGAAGAGTAACATACATTATATTCATTTTCAAACAAATTATCGTTTTATATTTAAAAATGTAATTGTAGGGAAATATTGTATAGCATAATATTGTGTAAATACATATTATTTATATTAATAATTTGATAAATAAACAGGCATTAGTAACTCCTAAATGAAGCAATCTACCACTGTCACAGTTTATGATTTGTACTAACAGCTACCTCTCCATCCTCACTCCTCGAACGTAAACTTAAGTGTTGCGGGCTGCATTCAGCAGTGATTCGGCGCTATCTAATGCTTTCAGCGTATTCCGAATCTCACCGGTCCGGTGGCATCAATGACGTCACGTTGAAGCGAAATAAGGAACAAAACTGCTGGAAGGATCGATGGCTGTCATGGCGACTGTACAAGTTGTTGTCTGTGCTATGCTAGCAAAATTTTGCGAAAGTTTCGTACTCCCATCTCGTTCAAAGTAAAGATAGCATAAACAATTTATTTCTTGAACCGGTAGTAATAACTGGTCCGTTGACATGTTCGCTCATAAGCCATTAACATATTGTTTTTACGTTGTGCTCATTACAAACAATACAGCAGAACTAAAGCAGAACACACCGCCATGACACAACAGCGCACGATGTTATTCGTCTGCTAATTCCCGCCCTATACAAGAACCAATCAGATTCACTGATGGTGGCTGATGGAGACTGCCACCACCTCTGCAAGTTGATGGCACCGGTGCGACACCGGTGGAGCATCAATGACGGCATCGATGGAATTCGGAACACCGTGATGCCATCGGATTGCTCATCAGTGAGATTCGGAATACGCTCTTTGCAGACGCCTGCCTTACGACATGCACACAATTCCATTCACGGTAGTACAAAGGAGCCCATCCAAGCGGCCTACGTGCGAGGACAGATCACAGTCCCTGCACCACTCCTCAAGGGAGACTAATGTAGTAGAAGTAGTAGGGTTTTATTTAACAACGCTTCATCTGTAGAGGTTCTTCAGCGTCTAATATCAACATAGGAGAGAAATGGCCAATCAACTTTGTCAGCAGTACTCTATCAGGGAGAGGGTTCTTCTACGTGCCCTACATCGTTTCCACGTCTTCCAACCAAGTTTTCTTATTACTGTTCGACATAGTATACGGATATCCCAAACAAATTTAAAAATGAGTTAACACTAAATATAACATCTTTACTTTTAAGTTAAAGAAGTTAACATTTTAGAAGTAAATTATGTTTTCATTTGGGCACTTAACGCGGGCTATATTCATTTCCTTTCGGAATAAAAAGGCAGGAAATAATCTTACTTCAAAAGTGATCGATCACATTTCCGTAGTTAAAAATGTTATCAACTTCAAAACAAGTCTGAGCCTCTCTTCCTGTCATCCATCATTTTTATGTTTTATTACGCTTCGAGTTCAATATAGGGTCACTATATAAAATAAGTGTCATCACTTTCATAGTGTGTTATGATAAAAACTTTTCATTTCTTGTAAAAGTCTCGCATAAAATACTCCTGTTCCTATTATACAGGCTGCCCATGCGACTTTGTTCTCAACTAAATTAATCCTGTTAGCGAATCCTTCATCATACCACTGTCCTTTTCCACTCCTTACCTTTTGACGTCGTCAAACTACAGTAACATTAACAAAATACGCGGCAGTTGTATTTGACAATAAGGTACACGTACCAAATAACGCCACCTTAACACTTCAGTCACTTTTGCTCTGGAAATAAGTTATGTACAAACACGAAAATTATGAAATAGAAACTGCAATCTTATCTTTGCAAAGTAGCACAATGAAAATGGATATATTATATACCGAACAAGAATTAGAACTCAAATAGGAAAACATTGTAAACTGGCGTTATTAGGAACAGGTTGTCCAATTAACGCCACCTATTTTCTAGTAACCTATACACTTATAAAAAATTGTTAATGAATTATTTTTCCTAAGCAACACAAATTGAACTAAGCGACTACATTTGAGTTTCTATTAATAAAGGATACAAAATCACTCAATACTAATGAAAGATTCTTGATCTGAAACTGAAACACCAGATGGATTAGGAAAATATGTTTATGCTCGACCATGCCGAAATGTATTAATTATACACCTGGTAGCAGTCCTTTAATGCATGTCATTAAAATACACCTACCCATTAAAGTACAGGTGTTCAGCCAATGACAACTCAGCTTACAGGTGTTCAGCCAATGACAAGTCAGCTTTGTACCGTTATAAAACCGCAAGTATCGATTATTCTCGGATATGTAATCGAAAGAGAATTAACGAAAAGTCACGGAGGCTGGAAATCCAATACTGTCGCAGAAGGTTATGTTCTGTTATTATAATAATTAGAGTTAATTGTAAATAATATTCAAATAAATTCAATTTGTCATCTCATTTTTCAATTCTAAATCAATTTTCAGGTTATACCAGAGTAATGTTCATCTTGTTCTGTGCCAAAGTCAATTAAATTCGGCCTCGGAAAAAATCAATACTTTCGCGTCTGCGTACATCTCACAATTCAGGTCAGTTCGCACATAACCATAATTTTGAATACTTTCAAGTTAGAAATATGGTCGAGCATAAAAAGTCGTATGAAACTTGCCTATAATGGTAATTAAGACGCTCGTATGAAAATTATGAAACGAGCGCAAGCGAGTTTCATATGCAATCATACTTGCGTCTTAATTACTACCATTATAGGCTCGTTGCATAATGTACTATTTCCAGTGACTCCTTACTTTAAAAAAAGAAACAATGTGACTCATTAGAAAGTTATTAAACACAAAAGCATTTACCTTAGTTTAATATGAATGTTTTCCAATGAGTAAAACAAAAAAATTAAGTTATGTAAAATAAAATAAAAAATTAAGACTTCGATAAACAATTGAACCAATATCATCACTGCACATTCTGAACATTTGTAAGTTCAAAGCTTAGTGATTTTCCTGATGTTTTCACACTGATGCTGTACTGTCAGCCTTAGTACTAACATAACCTAAAATTTTGTCTGTGGACCTTTAACGCCACATGGCGTTAAAGCGCTACTGAGTACTTGATAACATGACATGCCTGTTTCTCTAACATTTTCAAATTTTATGGATAGCAAATACTTTCTATACATAGAAGAATGTTTAAGGATCACGAAAATGTATTGTTTAATATAGTTATTATTTGCTCAACACACAAAATAAAATATTGCCTCTTACCTTGATATAAGAACAGCCATTCACTATCAACACACAACAGCAAAATGCTGGAATATCATGTCACTCGTAAATGTCAGCGGACAGCTAGTAACTCATTTCATCACTACATGGCAAGCGAATGCAGGCTACAGCAGTGCACTACCGAAAACTTGTGTCGTTAACAAATTTGAATAGGGTGGCGTTAAAGGTATACATGGCGTTATTTGGCTCAGGGACCTTATTAGTTTATCTACGTAGCACTGAATATGAATTTCTTGTCATGGAAGACGTGAGAACCGAAGTTTATTATCAAGATGAAGACACTTGAAGTTATCACTCAAGATCAAATATAGTCTTCAAATGGTAAATAAAACGTTTCACCACCTTAACCAGTAGGTATTCACTCGAGAGACGCCGTCAGCAGCGGCTGAGGTTTACGTAATCAAGGTGTTTTTTTTCTTTTTTCGATAAAGTTTCCATTGTTCAGGGTTTCAAAACACACCATCTTTTCGACACAATCATAAACACACTTCACCACAACAAGAAACTGGAAGATAGTACTGGAACTCAGTAGGATTCAGAGGATGACGCAAAACCACGTCGAAACTAGTCTATCAGGTAATTTACCATCAAAATTAATAACATTAACACAGTGAAGTAGTTACTACTTGTTCAATAACATTCATCAGTGACTGTTTAACTGTTAAAGTAGTGTACCCAAGAATGAATAATGAATTATTATTGTTATTACTGCTGCTGCTACTAGTATTACTTACTTACTTACAAATGGCTTTTAAGGAACCCGAAGGTTCATTGCCGCCCTCACATAAGCCCGCCATCGGTCCCTATCCTGTGCAAGATTAATCCAATCTCTATCATCATATCCCACCTCCCTCAAATCCACTTTAATATTATCCTCCCATCTACGTCTCGGCCTCCCTAAAGGTCTTTTTCCCTCCGGTCTCCCAACTAACACTCTATATGCATTTCTGGATTCGCCCATACTTGCTACATGCCCTGCCCATCTCAAACGTCTGGATTTAATGTTCCTAATTATGTCAGGTGAGGAATACAATGCGTGCAGTTCTGCGTTGTGTAACTTTCTCCATTCTCCTGTATTAATACTAGTATTACTACCAGTACTATTTATTATTATTATTATTATTATTATTATTATTATTATTATTATTATTATTATTATTATTATTAGCAAGTAAAGCGATAGGGTTGGAAGTAAATCCCGAAAAGACTAAGTATATGATTATGTCTTGTAATCAGAAAATTGTACGAAATGGAACTATGTAAGTTGGAGATTTATCCTTCGAAGAGGTGGAAAAATTCAAATATTTTGAAGCAAAAGTAACAAATATAAATGACACTCGGGAGGAAATTAAACGCAGAATAAATATGGGAAATGCGTGTTATTCGGTTGAGAAGCTTTTGTCATCTAGTCTGCTGTCAAAAATTCTGAAAATTAGAATTTATAAAACAGTTATATTACCGGTTGTTCTGTATGGCTGTGAAACTTGGACTCCCACTTTGAGAGAGGAACAGAGATTGAGAGTGTTTGAGAATAGGGTTCTTAGGAAAATATTTGGGACTAAGAGGGATGAAGTTACAGGAGAATGGAGAAAGCTAAACAACGCAGAGCTGCACGCATTGTATCCTTCACCTGACACAATTAGGAGCATTAAATCCAGACGTTTGAGATGGGCAGGGCATGTAGCACGTATGGGCGAATCCAGAAATGCATATAGTGTGTTAGTTGGGAGGCCGGAGGGAAAAATACCTTTGGGGAGGCCGAGACGTAGATTGGAAGATAATATTAAAATCTATTTGAGGGAGGTGCGATATGATGGTAGAGACTGGATTAATCTTGCTCAGGATAGGGACCAATGGCGGGCTTATGTGAGGGCGGCAATGAACCTCCGGGTTCCTTAAAAGCCAGTAAGTAAGTAAGCAAGTAAGTAAGTAAGTATTATTACTAGTACTATTATCATATTTCCATGACATTGTGCAATATATTTATACCCATTCATTAAGAATGCTTGGTCTAATTAAATCTATAACTTATTATTTTTCTACCCCTATGTGTTTATTAATTCTATACTATTCTGTACGTTGGTTAGATCCAGCTTGAATATGCATCTGTTGTATGGAACTCCATTACTTCCACTGACTCGGCTAAATTGGAGAATATTAAAAAAAAATATTTCTTGTGTTCTTATAGATTTTTACCTAATTCTGATGATTATAAATATGAGATTAACTGCAAATATTTCAATTGCTGTAGTTTATTTGCCAGACGTCAAGATCTTGATTATTTATATTTTTGTAAAGTAATTAAGGGTCATATTGACTGTGAATCCTTCATAATCGATATGAATGTCCGTATTCCTTCTAAGGATTTAAGATTTCATAAAATTTTTTACAATAGAAATTCTAAATCTCTCTCTCTCCGGTCTGCAGATGTATAAAATATGGCAATTTTCATGGATTGAACTTGGATCCATTTAATGTATAGTATATACTTTTCGAGTTTTATATAAGTTATTAATTCATGTCTTTTGTTTAGATATGTATTATAATATCATTCTCGTCATCTTTTATATTATTTGTATTATATTCACTTATATTATTCCACCCTTTCATTTTCAATTACAATTATTTTTGTCATTACTTTAATAATTATTTCTATGTACTTTTATTGTAATTTCTATCATTATTAATGTTCTTGCTATGAAATTGTCATATGCTGTACTGTTATTGGCCACTGGCTGTTGTACAGCACATTAAATATTAGTAAAAATAAAATAAATAAGTAAATAAGTAATGATTATATTGTTATTTGATTATTATTAGACCTATTATTATTATTATTATTGTTATTATGCGTTGCTATATTCTAATATAAGATCAGGAATAAAATAAGTTGATATTACTTTTGCCAAAACGTCACAGAAATCTTGTTTTAACCCTAGCATTACCAAGATATTTTTGTTTTCCGGTTGGGATGATTACCTGGTTGGGTTTTTCCGAAGTTTTCCCCAACCGTAAGACAAATGTCAGGTAATCTATGGAGAATCCTAGGCCTCATCTCGTCAAATATCATCTCGCTATCATCAATTCCATCGTAGTTGATACAGCGTCGTTATATAACCACGTAAAAAATATTTTTGTGAAGTGAATTAAAAAGGGTGGGAAAAAATTTCCCACCAAATTAAATTTAAATATATTACTCTAGTGTAACAAAAATTGTATTATTATATTACTGTATTATCATTGAACAATTACCTGCTCTTTTAAAGACTTGAAATACGTTCAATTAAATTTTATCACCAACAATTTATACATGCATATCAGTTTTTCATTCCACTGATTCTACATCATTTCTTGAGAAAAATGCTCCAGCACACACACTTTTAGTATCTGAATATTTTTACATAAATTAAGTCCACAATTTCTATATCTGACACTGTTTTTGGTGACAATGTGAATAGCTTTCTTGTTAGCAGCTAGAACTTGATTCACCTTCACCAACAACTTCTGCATTATCTTTCTCACTGCCACTTTCTTTCTCCAACTCCTCCGGTAAATCCGTTTCCAATAGCACTGTAATCCCACTTTCACCCAAAACATTAGACCTACTATTATCCACAAAACTCATGTTTATGTTCTGTGTACCTGAATACAACTAGATTTGAATAAACACTAATAAATGAAGTATCAATTTGCCAACTCAAGCTTCCACACTGCAAGAAACTGGTAATGTGAATAACTGAAACAGTTAACGACTTCAACGGCATTGAAAACAGTTACAAAAATGTCCAAAAATCATAGAACTCAAACTTGAAAATGTTTAAAAAATTTAGGTCACATGAAACACCAAGGTTGGGTAAAATCTCCACCAACAAATACTTCAATTCTGTGGTGTCCGGGTAAAGGGGGATAAGTCATTTTTTGTACAGCTGGAATTTTGTTCCCCAAATGAATACACAAGTTAAATTATACAAGTGAGTGTGCAAAAATAAAAAGAATACTAGCAATTGATGTGTTTTATTTGTTAGAAAATTATTTGCAATAATAGTTCCAAGTTTAATTTTCATTAATCTCCAAACTCTTTCTTATGACATATCTCCCTTTATCCAAACGACACAGAATTATTAGGGTGTTATATTTCAAATCTAAAATAGAATAAATGCGTACACTTATTATACTTTTTCATGTTAGAGACAATTAGAGGGAGGGTGAAAACAGATTTAATTTATTGCAAGAAATTTTAGATAATAAAAGGTGGGCCATTTTTGCTCAACCTTGGTAATGGTAGGGTTAAGAAACTGTTGTGGGAATTTCATGTCATCAAATGGTCATAACCGTCACAAAAAAGTGTATTTTTAGGATCTACAGTATCTATTACAATGTTCGTTTAGATATTTTGAAGTGTGGAAGTTGCGAACAAAACGGTCATTTCCAAAATATTTTTTTTTTCTTTTCCAGGAAGTAGAAAAATCTGTATCGAGCCTTCACTTTATCTCGAAGTGAAGGACAATTTTTTGTGTCGTGCATGTTACGTCCGTTGTTCTAATGGTGTGAATAATAATGATTTTACTCATTTTCTGTGCATTTTATAGATAAAAATGTTTTGGAGATATCCGGTTTTGTTTGGAAATGTGAAGGAAATGCTCACTTTTGTTCGAAAGAAAGCTATTTTGACATTTATAACAGTAAAACATACACATCTCCCTAGATATTCTTTACTTTCATTCTACTGTACTATGGAAAAATGAATATATTATAACACTTTAACAATAATTTTAATTAGCAATAACATATTAGCACTCTTTCACATAGAAGTGGAAATGACCGATTTTGAATGAAGTGGTTTATTGCAATACATAAATAATGTTGGAAATGTACGTTTTTGATACAAAAAAAACAATGAAAATATTCTTTGGTCGGCTGGAAAAGGCACATAAGTAAAAAAAAAATAATTTTTCAAGAGAGACTTTCTTTTTAATTTATTCTTAACTGAATATAAGTATAATAATGAAATTGTAAAAATTTTTAAAAATTGTAATTGTAATATTGTAAAATTTTGACTTGTTCCACAACTTAAAGCTTCATTGCTCATATAAGATCTATGGAATGTAATAAATGAAATAAAAAATCATGTACAGTATGTTGGTTGAAGTAAGACCCTTTTCAATTAAAAGTACAATAAATTTTATTATTTCAAAAATTAGAAAAAGTACTAGACTTACGTGACTAGGTACAACAGAATTGTTGTCTTGGAGTCCACTTAAAGAAAGAAGATTCTTCAACTCTCTCTTATTACTATTTAATATCATCCACACCACCACACCCTCTTACCTAGCATCTCGTTTTGTTTACCTTTCACTACCTCGAACCCGGAACATGTACCTTCTCTCTATTCCTCTGCACAGAACATCCTTCTACTCATCTTTCAGCATATCTATTCCACGCCTCTGGAATTCTCTCCCTAACCATGTCAGAGACTGACAATATTAAAATTCAAATTTAAATTTAAAAATCACATTCTAGTTCATGGCATTGCTTGTTGAACACATGTCAGGTTGCGCAACTTCGCCTTAACCCATGACATATAGTAAATATTGTAACTATGCTGTTGTAAAATTGACACTTAATATGTAATGTATTTATTATTATTATTATTATTATTGTCAGTTATCAATATCATCATTGCTATCTCTGTTTTCTTTCTTTTTTCTTGTATTAGCTCGATGAGAGCTCTATAGTGTTCTTTTGACTCTGTTGACCCTCTAAAGGGCTTTAACTAAATTTTCATGAGTGTTTGTATTTCTTTTTTGTATTTATATGTGCTATCTGGTAGGATAAAAGAGAAGGCTTTATGGCCTTAATCCCGTCAGATTAAATAAACAAATTAATGAATTAAGTAATTAATTAAAAATAGACTTTTTTTTACTTATGTGCCTTTTTCCGCCGACCAAAGTATTGTCATTTAGTATGATATGGAATTATCCAGTTTTGATTAAAAATACTGATTTTGCCATACTGTTTCTCATGGAAATGACCGAGTTGGAATAAAAAACAATAACATATTCAGAAATATGCCTGTCTAAACATGCCGAAGCCGTAAAAAACTCATTTTTTGTTTCCGGTGGAAAAAACCGGTTTTGTTCGCAACCTCCACAAGTACTTCCGTAAACGATGTAGAAATAAATTTTGAACCAATATGAACATGTAGTTCTGTTATTAAAAATATGTTCTTTCTATAGTACAGATGTCGCTACCGTCACAAGGAAATGACCCACAAATACACATCAATTGAAAGTTTTGTGAGTTCCCTTCATGCCTGAAATTCGGTACGAGCCTCGGCTTCACTACAAAGTCTGGTTTTAATAGCCCCGCATTACCTGGCGAGAAGCGAAAACTGCCGAACTCGCGGAATTGTATCTTGTTATACATAAAATTTAAGCATACATGAATATGAATTCCCGGACATGACGTCAATATTAAAATAGGTTGGTCATAAATAGCCTGTCATTCGAAGCGTGTGAAAGAAGTGATATGATTTCAACTTGAATTAACACATGCGTGGATTAATAATATTTTACTTTGAATGAAAATAGCCGTGTTCCATGAAATTGATATACAACAAACGTAACTGTGTTTCCTCTTTCACTCCAACGGCGGCAGACAGCGCTTGTATGACAAACTGCACCGATCAATTTTATCAAATATCGTGCATCGTCCCAGTGACAGAATAATAAATAAAATGTCTATATTTCATAGCCGATATCAATTCGACATAGAATGAACTACATGTTACAACAAAAGTAAATAAAAAAAAGTATCTTATTTAAAGTCATCAAAAACCGAAATGATCCATTGTATGCATGGAATTTATATACCAAATCGACGGTCAGCAATCATGACTAAAATTATGGCCGTGTATTCATGCGACTGGGGGACACCGGCAAGATAAAAAAGTATCGGGATGATTGAACAATTTACAATAAATTTACTGAATGCCCGCCCAATGGTGCGAGGACTGTTCGGGCGCGTGTAAATTATTATTTATTTCTTACACAAAGGGCTAAATTAACTGTTTTCGCAAGCCTCTGGTAAAAACGTTTTTTTCCGACAAACAAAGCCAGTGTCCTTTAGTCTACAACTTTAATTCTGAAAGAATATGATTAAGTCTGAGACTGAGGACTTTGTTGACTCAAGTAACGCAGTTACCAGACTGACTGACTGACTGACTGACTGACTGACTGACTGACTGACTGACTGACTGACTGACTGACTGACTACACTAACGATGACCGACAGTAAATTAAGACACCAACTAATATTAGCTAACTACTTGGACACTTACACTGGATGAGTGAAACTAAGTAACAGTGACTTAATTAATGTACTGTCTGAATGATGGTTAATTAATGAATAAATTACTGGGTAAAAGACAGTGAATGACCTACAGATTGAATAAGAGTCAGTGGATGAATAACACTGACGCCAACAATAACACTGAATGACAGAAAACTGACTGGCATATTGATTGACACAGATAACTGATCACTATGACTGGCTGACATCGAATACCTCAATGACTGACACTGAATGACTCATTGACTGACTGACACTGAATGATTCATTGACTCACACCGATGACTGACAATGAATGACTCATTGACCATCTGATACTGAATAACTCATTGACTAACATTGACTAACACTGAATGTCTCAATGACTGACACTGAATGATTCACTGACTGTCGTTGAATGACTCAGCGACTGACACAGAAGAACTCAAGAACTAACACCTAATGACTCAATGACTGACACCGAATGACTCAATGACCGACACTGAATAATTTATTGACTGACACTAAATGACTCAATGATTGACACTGAATGATTCACTGACTGACGTTGAGTGACTCATCGGC
Source organism: Periplaneta americana (assembly GCF_040183065.1). Lineage (NCBI taxonomy): Eukaryota > Metazoa > Arthropoda > Insecta > Blattodea > Blattidae > Periplaneta > Periplaneta americana. The sequence continues at coordinate 28,158,557 of NC_091126.1, forward strand.
TGACACTGAAGAACTCAAATACTAACACCGAATGACTCAATGTCTGACATCGAATGACTAAATGACTAACACCGAATGACTCAATGATTGACACTGAATTATTCACTGACTGATGTTGAATGACTCATTGGCTGACACTGAAGGACTCAATAACTGACACCGAATGACTCAATGACTGACACCGAATGACTCAATGAATGACACTGATGACTCATTGACTGACACCGAATGACTCAATGATTGACACTGAATTATTCACTAATTGATGTTGAATGACTCATTGGCTGACACTGAATTATTCACTGACTGATGTTGAATGACTCAGTGGCTGACATTGAAGGACTCAATAACTGACAACGAATGACTCAATAACTGACACCGAACTACTCAATGAATGATACTGAATGACTCATTGACTGATTGATACTGAATGGCTCATTGACTGACAGTGAATGATTCATTAACTGACTGGCACTAAATGACTGACAGACTAATTGACACTGAATGACTGTTTGACTGACTGATGAACTGAAGGATTGTCACTGACTGACTGACACTAAATGACTTAATCTGGCATTCAATAACTGACTGGCACAGAATTACAATTCGGTCTGGTTGGCGCTGTTGGTATAGCGCTGGCCTTCTATGCTCGAGGTTGCGGGTTCGATCCCGGGCTAGGTCGATGGCATTTAAGTGAGCTTAAATGCGACAGGCTCATGTCAGTAGATTTACTGGCATGTAAAAGAACTCCTGTGGGACAAAATTCCGGTACACCGGCGACGCTGATATAACCTCGGCAGTTGCGAGCGTCGTTAAATAAAATATACTCTATAGTCTGATTGACGCTGATTAATTGACTGACAAACTGATATACTATCTGGTATTGAATAATTGATTGACTAGCACTGAATGACTGATACTGAATAACTTTTTGTCTGTAAATAACTGCTTGACTGACACACAGAATGACCATTTCACTGATTGACTGACACTCAATGACTGACAATGAATGTAGGACTGACTGACTCTATGACAATGAATGACTGATGGACTGAATGACTGACTGGCTGACTGACATTGAATAATTGACCGATTGACTGACTGACTGACGCTGATTGACTGACAAACTGGTTGACTGACTGACTGACTCATTGACCGACTGACACTGAATTACTGTTACAATGAATGACTGATTTACTGACACTGAATTACTCTTTGACACTAAATGACTGATTGACTGATATTAAATGACTGATAGACAAACTGAACGACTGGTTGACTAACAATGATTGACTCACTGACTACCACCGACTGACTGACTGACTGGTTAACTCAGTGGCTGTTACTGATTGAATAGAGTTATAATTGTCTACAAGACCTAAAGAGAATTGCAAACTCTTACTGAAACATATAATTGGCAGATTGAGATTAAAATACTGAGAAGCTGACTTGCTGACTGGAAGAATAAATGTCATAATAACTTAAGGGATTGATTTGCAGATCTTCGGAATTCAAGTCATTTCTATTTAAGGAATCGTGACGTTCATCGACTTCCCAATATAAGCACGCCAGATGACGTAATCTTGATCGGATTTGATCCTGTCCTCATTACAACCCTCCACCAAATCCTATTATCCTCCCATATTCCCTTGAGCTTCTAAACGACCTGCCTTTCTTCCTACGGACTTCCCACGAGAACCTAAACGAATTTTGGTTTCTTCTATTGAACACATACTTTGATGATTACCAGTAAACAAAGGCGATGCTCGAGTGAGTTCCTATTCGTATTCCCTTGTCTTTAGTATCACTGCACTCCTTCTCATCATAAGGACCGGGGTCCTACCAACGAAAAACATAGAGTTCTGTTACGAATAAATAATAATAATAATAATGATTTTTATGAAAAATGTTACATAACAAAAATTTCTTTAAAAATCATTTCCGATAAGTTTTATTCTTTGAAAAATTTTGATAGGACTGATATTTAATGAGATAAATGAGTTTTAAAATTAAAATAACTGCCATCTAAGGCTGTGTAATGAAATAAACAAATGACTTCGTCTATAAGGGGCCTTGGTCAACAACAATCGAAAGCTATGAATCATAGCCTACAGAAAATGTTTCTGTGTTTGTATGAAGCAATATCGGAAGCTAAATTAACCAATTTGTATAATTAATTATTATTTCACCATTGGAAAGTGTAGTTTCTCTGTATGGACATAATGCTATAATGTTATTACAGTAACTTCTGAGTGAATTGAGGACAGGTAAGATTAAAATAGCTTCTTATGCACAGAAAACTTGATAGGCTATTCTGTGTATTCGTTTCCTGTATTTCTTAAAATAATGTTTATCTCAGAGAATTAACGAACAACTAGAGTGTATTGATTTAGTATGCAGTAATAATATGTTAGCTTAGCATTTCATTATTTTATAATCCAAATTTTAACTATGCTCAATTGAATCGAGTTAAAATACATATGCATTAAATGCAATGCAAAAAATTTGGGTAATGAGCCAAGCAGATTATGTTGCCCTGTTGTAAAATAAAATTTGTTCCTCCTGAGATTCAAGAGCCCCCATAACAAATTGAAAACTTACTTATCGGGGTACATCCGTTATCAACACACTTTTTATATAATATAATATAATATAATTTAATATAATATAATTTAAGTTATTTGAAGGGTTCAGAACAATAGTGGGTCAAGCGCCATTTACTGAATACGTAGAAAACAAGAGTTAAAATTAAGTTATTACCATAATTCAATGGAAACATACAAGTAAAATAAAGTATACATATTAAATGTAAATGATGTCAATGTTCATTGAACTATGGATGCATGTAATAAAAATTAAGAAACATGTTAAAGGAATTGTCATTGCACCAAATGAGTGCTCTCTAGACCAAAATGATCGCATTTTAATTATTTAAATATAATTTAAATTAAGTAACATATTAAACGATTTATCCTTCTATCAAACACGAATATTCCCTGGATCAAATGTCCTATTTTAATTATGTAATTACTTTATACTTATTTCTAACGGGTGCAGCGGAGCGCACGGGTACGGCTAGTAATAATAATAATAATAATAATAATAATAATAATAATAATAATAATAATAATAATAAATTGTGGACCCAGTTACAAATGAGTGAGAGGTGACAACTGATCCGCATGATTATAATGAAGTGAATGATTTTGCTTTACACTGTTACACTTAATATTATAACTGTAGCATCTCGTATTCACTACCGGAAATAGTAGGGGAGAAATGGGTACAGTAAGACAGGGAGAACAGTGAGACATATTTTATTAGATGGTAAATTTTGATGTTGAGATGTTGGTAACAGTGGAGTTGTATATTGAATGAGTAAAGTAACAGTATTTTCATACTCGATTTGATTCTAGTTATAAAGGTGAGTGATGAAAAAATAATTCGTAATTTTTCACTCTAGAAGTAAAATTTTGGCTTGTGTTCAATGAAGGTTATATTGGATGTACAAATGAGATATAAATATGAATGTTTTGTTACCTAATACTATGGTATTTGAGATTATGTTTGGCAAAGTTTCGTCTTTCTTGTTTTAATGTTGAAGTGATGGGGTCATTTTTAAATGAACTATGCGTAAAGGGAACAGTGAGACATGCCATTGAAGGGTACACTGAGACGTCTCACTGTTCCCATGTACCAATGATTTGCAAAAACAAACTGTAATTATATTACATTTACCAATAACTAACATTAAAAATGAACATAGTAGTAACCAATTTAGGAACTGTACCTTAAAATAATGGATACATTACATTTTAATGGTTTCATAAATAAAAAAAATTATTCACAAAATTTAAGAAAATGTGAAAAAATAATAAAGAATTACATTAAATTCTTATAATTATAAGCTTTGTTGTCACCAAATATTCATTTCATTTTTTCACAAAAGTTTGAAATGCCATGGAAAATTCACTTTTCCAAATGTTCCAGATGTTTCAATGGTTTCGAAGTCAGACATCAAAATGATTTTAAATAAGCCCACAGAACATGCCAAGATAGAGAGACAGTAAGTTTTTGTTTTCTTTTGAAATAAATATAAATCATTTCAATGTCCGTTAATAGACACTGTGGTGTCTCACTGTACCCTCCTGAATGGGAACAGTGAGACATTTGCATTTTTTTTTACAAACACGTATTGTATATTATGTCCTTTATCTATTAACATTTCTGTTTATGTATTATTATACTCCATGTTTTAATGTCTATTTCTATTGCACTTGATTTTAAAAATACTTTAATTATCACTTTCATACATATGTCTTAATATTTTGTGTATCACTGTACCCACTACTCCCCTACCCAAGATACGACATATTATTCGAAACAGCTCCGCTCTCTTTAGTTCGGATAAACGGAGTATATCCTGTAAGAAACAATTGTAATCACAGAGTTGTTGTGTCACTTCGAAGATACAGAAATTAATACGAGGATAAAGACATGAAATAAAAATTGGCTATTGTTCAGTGTTTCGTGCTTCACTTCATAAAAAATAAGTTAATGGTAATGCAAAAAGTTATGGCTCTGCATTATACTTCTGTAGTAGGGGATGAAATTGTGAACAAACTGATTAAATCAAGGGGACCAATAGTAGAAATAGTTGAAAATAAACTGAACAGCGTACTGGCATAAAGCCAGGCATTTACAACAGTGAAAAACATCGCTTGGATTCTGAAAGTTGACAACTGACAAGTCATTGTCACTGGAGGACAATAAAGAAGACTCGACACCGTGACACCAGACGAATTTAACATACTTCAAATAGAGTTCAGTTAGTTTAAGCGACGTGCAAATTTTTTCTTCGGTACAAGTTCCAGTTAGCATAGAACACTGTTCCACTTTTTACAATTTATAAATATTTCACTTTAGTCACCTGATATTGAAATATCTAAGTCAGTCTTCGACTTGATTGGGTCACTTAAATGTAAAGATACATTTAGTTTAACAGATGATTTAATTAAAATATCAAATTCAAATTTATAAACTTACTTACTTATGTACTAGCTTTTAAGGAACCCGTAGGTTCATTGCCGCCCTCACATAAGCCCGCCATTGGTCCCTATCCTGAGCAAGATTATCCAGTCTCCACCATCATATTCTACCTCCCTCAAATCCATTTTAATATTACCTTCCCATCTACGTCTCGGCCTCCCCAAAGGTTCTTTTCCCCTCCGGCCTCCCAACTAACACTCTATATGCATTTCTGGATTCGCCCATACGTGCTACATGTCCTGCCCATCTCAAACGTCTGGATTTTATATTCCTAATTATGTCAGGTGAAGTATACAATGAGTGCAGCTCTGCGTTGTGTAACTTTCTCCATTCTCCTGTAACTTCATCCCTCTTAGCCCCAAATATTTTCCTAAGAACCTTATTCTCAAACACCCTTAATCTCTGTTCCTCTCTCAAAGTGAAAGTCCAAGTTTCTCAACCATACAGAACAACCGGTAATATAACTTTTTTATAAATTCTAACTTTCAGACTTTTTGACAGAAGACTAGATGACAAAAGCTTCTCAACCGAATAATAACAGGCATTTCCCATATTTATTCTGCGTTTAATTTCCTCCCGAGTGTCATTTAGATTTGTTACTGTTGCTCCAAGATATTTGAATTTTTCCACCTCTTCGAAGGACAAATCTCCAATTTTTATAGTTCCATTTCGTACAATATTCTGGTCACGAGACATAATCATATACTTAGTCTTTTCGGGATTTACTTCCAACCCTATCGCTCTACTTGCTTCAACAAGAATTTCCACGTTTTCCCTAATTGTTTGTAGATTTTCTCCTAACATATTCACGTCATCTGCATAGACAAGAAGCTGATGTAACCCGTTCAATTCCAAACCCTCTGTGTTATCCTGAGCTTTCCTAATGGCATATTCTAGAGCGAAGTTAAAAAGTAAAGGTGATAGTGCATCTCCCTGCTTTAGCCCGCAGTGAATTGGAAAAAGCATCAGATAGAAACTGGCCTATACGGACTCTGCTGTAAGTTTCACTAAGACACATTTTAATTAATCGAACTAGTTTCTTGGGAATACCAAATTCAATAAGAATATTATATAAAACTTCTCTCTTAACCGAGTCATACGCTTTTTTTAAATCTATGAATAACTGATGCACTGTACCCTTATATTCCCATTTTTTCTCCAATATCTGTCGAATACAAAAAATCTGATCAATAGTCGATCTATTACGCCTAAAACCACACTGATGGTCCCCAATAATTTCATCTACATATGGAGTTAATCTTCTCAAAAGGATATTCGACAAAATTTTGTACGACGTCAACAAAAGTGATATTCCTCGAAAGTTACTACAGTTAGTCTTGTCCTCCTTCTTAAATTATTTTAAATTTAGTGCTACAAGAAAGGGAGAAAATAATCACAGTTTCAAAATTACATGAATGTATAGAGCAGGGCAAGGCACATTACGTGATTCTGAGAAATGAGCGCTGTGTCCTTTAAAAAGCGGGTCTTGCGGGCGCTGTGACGTATGCATACTGTACGTCATTCAGTGTCTGTGCAGTGGTGACTCTGCAGTATGATGGCGAACTTTGAAGACGGAGCTTCCGCTCATACACTAAAGCATCCCGCTACTCCCAATGCTTTAAATGTATCATGGGAGGAGGAGTTATTTTTGTTAGAGAGCAGTGGATTAGCGAAGTGTTTAATTTGGAATAAAACACTACAACTGATTAAGAAGTTCAATATCCAACGGCATTATTCTTTACAACATGCTACTGAATACGACAAATATGTTGGTAATGAACGCCATAAATTAATACAAAAACTTAAGAAAATGTTTCTCAGGTACATTATATTAGAATAGGCCTATCTATTTTATATTTACATTGCATTATAAGTTATTATACATTTAGTAATATATAATTTTAAATTATACAAATATTATGATATATCATAGTATAGTATATTACAGTTCATGATATATAATATGACATATCATGAACTGTAATATACTATACTATGATATATCATAATACTTATATTATTTAAAATTATATATTACTAAATGTACTATAATAACTTATAATGCAATATAAATATCGAATAGGTACTCTAATATAATGTACCTGAGAAACATTTTCTTTAAGTTGTATTAATTTATGATTATATCATATATCATACCATATCATATCATATCATATATCATATCATATCATATCATATATTATATTACATTATATATTATATTACATTATATATTATGTATTAACAGGATGACAATAATGCACTTAGTGAATCGGCTATGAGAATTAGCTACAAAATTTGCCACGAAATTGCAAAGGAATTTAAAACATTCAACGAAGGTGAATTCATCAAGAGATGTTTAATTATATTGGCAGATGAACTCTGTCCACAGCAAGTAGGGGAAGTGGAAGCCATACGCCTGTCTCGTAGAACCGTGGTGAGGAAATTGCAGTATGTGCGTACTGGTTATGTAAATAAGCCTAATGATTTGTATGTGTACATAGAGCGAAGTTTATTTCATTAAAGTAATAAGAGTGTTACAAATTCTGCACTGTACAATGGATTGATGTAATATCCTTATAAACTATTATGTACTGACAGACTGAATGACTAGAACAACCGTGGCTCTTCTTATATTAATCCAGGGAAGGTAGCTGTAATGCGAGTCCGCCACTGCGTGAGCGTTCTGCTCTGGCTTGGAATTGAAGTGCCTTGCGGAGCGAGAGCAGCTCTGATCGACTAAATGGAGCCGCTCTCATGCCCGGCCATGGTATAGAGGAAAGTAGCATAATATGGGGTGGTGCTTAATATGGGATACCTCAAAATCTCAGTTATTTGGCAATGAAATCGTTTGGAAACTTAACAAACCACAAAGGCACATGCAACAACATTTTCTGTAAGTAAGTGACAATATTCCCACAGTCTACTATATACAGTCGCGAAGCTCAATACGTAGTAAATATGCAAACATTAGATAGTTGCTCACCACTAGGATCGCTAATATCGCCTCATTACAGGCAATGTAAAATAGTATCGTCACAGTCTATTGTTTCTAGCACCCTCAAAACTCAAGCTTCGTGACTGTATATAGTACACACTGTGATATTCCTGTGTAAGAAGCCGCTCAGGGAGTCGAAGAAAGAAGTCGGTACTTCGAGGATTTTTGTTGGTAATGATGTCTGTGTGTACAAATACAAGCCGAAAATTTTTGCTTTTAACACATTTATGCTCGCGCAATTTTATGAAAATCACGCTACCTGACGCTACTCTTTGCATGGCCTAACTCCATTCTAAAGAGTAGCTGGAAACATAAGTAATTCAACACGTCAGTGTCCTATTATGGGGTAGGACGGAGGACATAATATGGTGTACCCTACATTAGGAAATAAACATTACTACTTTAGATATAGGCATATCGGCTTATTAAGTACAAATGGGGCTTCTATATCTGCGTGCTTTCAATTCGAATCTTCTTCCTCATTCGAAAATTATATAAAAAAAACAAATAGACAAAAAGCAGCTACTGAAACATTGAGAATAAACCATTGTACTCTGTCGGGATTTCAACCTGTGACTTTTACAATGGGCACCAACCGATCACATTCATTAAAGACATTGTTTAATGTAATAATTGAAACTGTTGTAGTTATGTATATATTTACCTTAGAAATCCTATCCCATTTTAGGGACCTTTTTCACCCCATATTAGGCACGACCTCATATTACGAAGCCAATCTTTACGTTTTTTCTTATATCGAGTTTGTTGCTTAAAGTAGTATAACATATGTGGTGTGGCTTAGTGGATAAAGCGTCAGCACGTTCGAGTCCCGGTGCCGGAAAGAATTTTTCTCTATTTTATCCATTCTTTACCATATGACAACGCAGAATTAATGCACGGAAATATCATACATACTTTGGTACATAATAATATGATATGCGTAAGTAATCACTTAGTGAATAAAGACGGCGCTCATCCCGTCGGATCCAGGCCACTTAGTCACTCGTAATGAGTGCACCTGTATATATATAGTACGTTGGACATTGTGCCACTGTCACATATTCTGTGACACAGTACATGAGGGTAGGCCACCAAAGGGAAAACTGAGAGGTAGAACTTAAACTGAGCGGATTCGATCCGGCACCGGAAATGGAATCCGGTGTGGCTTAGTGGATAAAGCGTCAGCACGTAGAGCTGAAAATCCGGGTTCGAGTCCCGGTGCCGGAGAGAATTTTTCTCTGAATAATTTCGAGGGAAAAATTGTTCCGGGGCCAGGCATCGAACCCGAGACCTTTGGTTTAACGTACCAACGCTCTACCAACTGAGCCACCCGGGAACTCTACCCGACACCGATCCAACTCTTCCCTCTATATCCACAGACCTCAAAGTGGGCTGACAACCGTCAAGCAACCAACTTTGAGTGCGCACTAACTCCGTGTGACTTAAATTGCGGTTTTCTGTTAACGAACAGTGACGTGTATTATGCAAATCAAGATTTCAGGTATAACTCCCTGTAAAGTTGATTTGAATAATTTCGAGGGAAAAATTGTTCCGGGGCAGGGCATCGAACCCGAGACATTTGGTTTAAAGTACCAACGCTCTACCAACTGAACCACCCGGGAACTCTACCCGACACCGATCCAACTTTTCCCTCTATATCCACAGACCTCAAAGTGGGCTGACAACCATCAAGCAACCAACTTCGAGTGCACACTAACTCCGTGTGACTTAAATTGCGGTTTTCTCTTAACGAACAGTGACGTGTATTATGAAAATCAAGATTTCAGGTATAACTCCCTGTAAAGTTGATTTGAATAATTTCGAGGGAAAAATTGTTCCGGGGCCAGGCATCGAACCCGAGACCTTTGGTTTAACGTACCAACGCTCTACCAACTGAGCCACCCGGGAACTCTACCCGACACCGATCCAACTTTTCCCTCTATATCCACAGACCTCAAAGTGGGCTGACAACCGTCAAGCAACCAACTTCGAGTGCACACTAACTCCGTGTGACTTAAATTGCGGTTTTCTGTTAACGAACAGTGACGTGTATTATGAAAATCAAGATTTCAGGTATAACTCCCTGTAAAGTTGATTTGAATAATTTCGAGGGATTTGCAGAATTTTTCTCTGTTCTATCCATCCTTTACCATAGGATTCTTATGGTTTTACATCGTCGTTCAAACTTCAAATGCTCGCTCCTGAAATATGACATCACATTTTGCCTTGAAACCACGGAAATCTTACTTTTGCTCTCCTACTAAAATATTTATGAAGTATTTTTACTTTATTAACATCAATTTCTCATTTCTATTTCTGTTTTCGAGCTTGTTGGTTTTTATACTTGTCGTTTCCATGATAGCCAACAGTTGAGGAGTTTTGGAACACGCTGAATATGGGAACATGTAACTGGCAGTAGGAAGCAATAGTCCATTGAACATGGAGTGATATGGCGAGGGCGTGAATGTCAGCGGGAGATGAGAGTCAAGAGACCGGGAGATGACTTCCTGCCCCTCGCTCATCCCATGCTGCAATACATCTCTCTGACGTAACATAACTTACGTTTGATGTAGGCCTACATGTTAGCAGTATCAATTGAAACTTGTCACTTTAAGTATTATTTATTACAACAGGATGAATTACCTCTCCAACGAAATGAGATCTCACTGATTTATTCTTTTAAAATTACGAACTTGGTATAAATATGATTTTCGAGATTGGATATTATGTGCTCTGAGATATTACGAACGGGAACCATCTAGAATACACATTAGGAAAGTTCAGGATATCACAGAGGCTTTGGAATTGAACGGGTTACATCAGCTTCTTGTCTATGCGGATGACGTGAATATGTTAGGAGAAAATCCACAAACGATTAGGGAAAACGCGGAAATTCTACTTGAAGCAAGTAAAGCGATAGGGTTGGAAGTAAATACCGAAAAGACTGAGCATATGATTATGTCTCGTGACCAGAATATTGTACGAAATGGAAATATAAAAATTGGAGATTTATCCTTCGAAGAGGTGGAAAATTTCAAATATCTTGGAGCAACAGTAACAAATATAAATGACACTCGGGAGGAAATTAAACACAGAATAAATATGGGAAATGCCTGTTATTATTCGGTTGAGAAGATTTTGTCATCTAGTCTGCTGTCAAAAAATCTGAAAATTAGAATTTATAAAACAGTTATATTGCCGGTTGTTCTGTAAGGTTGTGAAACTTGTACACTAACTTTCAGAGAGGAACAGAGATTAAGGGTGTTTGAGAATTAGGTTCTTAGGAAAATATTTGGGGCTAAGAGGGACGAAGTTACAGGAGAATGGAGTAAGTTACAGAACACACAACTGCACGCATTGTATTCTTCACCTGACATAATTAGGAACATTAAATCCAGACGTTTGAGATGGGCAGGGCATATAGCACGTATGGGCGAATCCAGAAATGCATATAGAGTGTTAGTTGGGAGGCCGGAGGGAAAAAGACCTTTAGGGAGGCCGAGGCGTAGGTGGGAAGATAATATTAAAATGAATTTGACGGAGATGGGATATGATGGTAGAGATTGGATTAATCTTGCTCAGGATAGGGACCAATGGTGGGCTTATGTGAGGGCGGCAATGAACCTCCGGGTTCCTTATAAGCCAGTAAGTAACCACACAGGTGACGCCAACAGGCTTTCGAGAATTGGGCACATATCTCTCACTTTCAAATATAATGAGAATAAATTTGAGGACTTAATTATATGTTGAAAATCTCGATATTCACGATGAAGTTCGAATGACAATTTAAAATTTAATATCTGAAGAAAACTTGCTTATTTATAGGTAGAGAATAGTGAATTTCGATTTTTTCCCCTAACCAATCCATAACTTTCATTCTCTATGTGTAGAAATATCATCACAATAATTTAAATTCGAGATTCGTTTTTTAAGAGAAAATTGAGGACCAAATTAAAAGCAAACGGGATACATAATTCACCAAAATTGATATATCTGTCATTTTAAAGACGAATGCTAAATTTATATGAAATTTTACTCCTAAAAGCACGTTCTTTAAAATGTCTATACAACAATATTTTCATAATGACGTTCACAATTTTAAAATAAATAATTACAATTTAGGAATAAATTTTAGAGGTATGGAGCGTAATTTTAAAATACAACAAAATAACATATTTTTCTTCTAGATAAAGTATTCCTAATAGACTAAAAAAGTATATAAATATCATGCATGTAGCATCAACAGTTTCGAAGATGTATGTTTTTGTATGAAATAACCCAAGAAATCAAAAAGTGAAGTTACGAAAATCATATTTTAAATATCTCGATATTCAAGATGAAGGTTAAATGAAAATTGAAAAATGACATATCTGAAGTAAGCTTTGTCATTTAATGACATAACTGTGAAATTTGTTTTTTTTTTTTCCTAGCTGATCCACAACTTTCACTTTTTGTATGAAGAAAGAGCATTGAAGTAAGAACTTAAAATTAGGGATTCCTTTTTTGAGAAAATAATTTGAGACCAAATTAAAAGAAAACAAGATGTATGATTCACTAAAATGGATGTATCTCAGCCATTTTAAAGATGAAGGCACAATTTTTATGAAATGAGGAGCTCGAACTTAAAACATGGTAACTGACATATTGGTAAAAAATGAGATATGTAGCGTATAATATGGTATCTTACATTCTGCGTCTAATCCTGTAGTTAGTTTCTCAACATCTCAACAGATGGCAGAAGTATACAGATTTTACCTTCCTGGTAACTATACAAACTGTTGCATGTATAAATGTCTACCTACCTAATAACTTAAGAACACTAAAACGTCACTTACCATGTTTTACTCCCGAACCCCTCAAATTTTACTCCTAAAAGCAAGTTCTTTAAAATGTCTAGAGCACAATTATTTTGATAATTGCATTCAAAATTCTTAGATAAATACTTAAATTTAAGAATGAATTTTATAAGTATGGAGCCATATTTTTTAAATGCATGAAAATAACAATTTCTCATCCAGAGAAAACATTCCTAATAGTCCAAAAGTAAGTGTATGTGCGTTTGTGTGTGTGTGTGTGTGTGTGTGTGTGTGTGCGCGCGTGTCAAATATCATGCATGTAGCATCAACAGTTTCTTTCGGAGATATAATACGTTTTTGTATGGAATATAGATCTACCAATAAATAAAATATTAAAGTTACGAGAAATTGCAGTCAAATTTTAGTGTTATTCGAAAGAATCTTTCGAAGCACGAATTTCATACCTTTAGACGACGAATTATTCGTCAGGTGATAAAATTTAACGCGAAGTAACTAGAATATGAGTCCTTGGAGAATTTAAGGTATAATTTTCAAGTCTGTTTGAACAACTTAATACATTTAGTTGAAATATGTGTAAGTAACGAAGAAGCGGAGTCAGGAATCGAACACCATTTGTGAAATAGAAAACCATCATTTAAAATGTCTAGACTTTTGTGTGACACAATGTTATGACACTATTGGTCAATTACTTTCCACGCTCAACACGTGCTGTAAATTTAAAAACGTATCATGCGATAGGTTTACTATTGATATAAGGTTATTAACTTCATAGCTAGAGGCAAATAAGATCGCTTCTTGAGAATTCCGATTTCAATATATTTCCTTTGTAGTTTTCTTATTTACAAACATTATTGTTTATATTCTCCTGTACTAGTATATAGAAACGTTTTATATTTTGATGTACTTTTAGTTTCATGGCTTTAGAACTACAAAATATTTTACGACTTAGAACTTATACTGTCCAATAAAAAGTGTCATGAAAATAAGAGAGTACAATATTCGTATAAGCAAAATGCATATAATAAAACGAGTATAACAATAATAGTAAAAAAAATCTTATATTCAATATTGCTGGTGTGGTTGAACACTGCCTCGAAATCCGTTTATATCGCGGAAAGAAAACCAATACTAATCATCTTATTGCAGCATCTAGAGCGTATAGTCAATTGCGTTAACATTGGCAGAACTTGTAGAGGAAGGGAATTGTAAAGAGTGAAACAAGATAAAACTTATCGGAAGCGAAGTTCTGACCCCATGTTAATGCAATTTTTCGAAAAGTAAATGATCAGCATGGCGTTCTGAGTTTTATACTCCATAGTCCAGTGGTGGGCATTTCATATCTCGCGAGTCAACCCCTTAAGGTAGGCCTGTATGTACTACACCCACAAAACGCAAAAAATGATGAAAAATTAGAATTTTCAAAATATAACTATTTTAATGGAGAATTTTCTCCACTTTAATTTGATATAAGAATTTTCGATTTATGCCTTATGGTTCTTCAGATAAGTCCCATTTTCCAAAATTCTGCGTCATCAGCCACGGTCACTTCTATGAAGATCACTCCAAAAGTAATGCACAACATTTTTTTAAATTTATTTTTTTTTCTAAACCTTTGTAATTTATGGAGGTCATAGAAACATCCTTCCCCCTTGTATTCAAATTTAATTTAAGTCGTTCCCATGAGTGGCGCCAGAGAGTAGCTCAGGCGTGTTGGTTCCAATGAGTTTGTAATACTTACTAGAGACACATACCCGTGAGTGGCAGGCAAGAAAAATGTCACAAATTGAATCGGCTAGCATCCGCCATTAAAGGAAGTGTTTGCGGCGCAAAATTCGAAAACAGTACCACAATACATTGATGTAGCCTGGTGATAGAAACACTTTTTTAAACATCTTTTACAAAGGATGAGTCGTGATGAAATAAACATGAATGGCAGAGGAGCGCTATATTTATTAATGTATTATAATGGTTCATCTTTGGCGATATTCTAAAAAATAAATTAAATCACCCATATACACTCGGAATAAGTATGTGAAATAGTGAATAACGGCAATGTCAGCATTAATTTTCAGTATTACTAGTATTGTTTTAAGGACATAATAATGGATATTTACTGTAATATTTCAAGTGATCTATATTTCAGTCCTTTCATGCAAAGGAAGAGGAAGGTATATGGTGCTTAGAAAATATTTAGTGGTGAAATATGAGATAACAAAAATTCTGGAAACAGATTTAAAATATAATGAGAATAAATTTTATATAAAACAATCTATTCATTGTGTAGTTCATGACCACCAAGTTAGAGGTCAGTACAGACTTTTTAATACAATTAGTAGCGGTAATAGTAGGCCTAGAAGTAGTGGTAATAGTAGGCCTAGTAGTAGTGGTAATAGTAGGCCTAGTAGTAGTGGTAATAATAGACCTAGTAGTACCGGTAGTGGTAATAGTAGGCCTAGTATTAGTGGTAATAGTAGGCCTAGTTTTTGTAGTAATGGTAGGCCTAGTAGTAGTGGTAATAACAGGCCTAGTAGTAGTGGTAATAGTAGGCCTAGTACTAGTGGTAATAGTAGGCCTAGTAGTAGTGGTAATAATAGGCCTAGGAGTAGTGGTAATAGTAGGCCTAGTAGTAGTGGTAATAATAGGCCTAGTAGTAGTGGTAATAATAGGCCTAGTAGTAGTGGTAATAGTAGGCCTAGTACTAGTGGTAATAGTAGGCCTAGTAGTAGTGGTAATAATAGGCCTAGGAGTAGTGGTAATAGTAGGCCTAGTAGTAGTGGTAATAGTAGGCCTAGTAGTAATGGTAATAGTAGGTGCAGTAGTAGTAGGTCTAGTTTTTGTGGTAATAGTAGGTCTAGTTTTTGTGGCAATAGTAGGCCTAGTAGTAATGGCAATAGTAGGCCTAGTAGTGGTAATAGTAGACCTAGTAGTAGTGGTAATAATACACCTAGTAGTAGTGGTAATAGTAGGCCTAGTATTAGTGGTAATAGTAGGCCTGGTTTTTGTGGCAATTGTAGGCCTAGTAGTAGTGGTAATAATAGGCCTAGTTTTGGTGGTATTAGTAGGCCTAGTAGTAGTGAGATCTAGTTAGTAGTAGTGGTAATAATAGACCTAGTAGTAGTGGTAATAGTATGCCTAGTAGTAGTAGTAGTAGTAGTAGTAGTAGTAGTAGTAGTAGTAGTAGTCGTCATAGTAGACCTAGTAGTAGTGGTAATAATAGGCCTAACTAGGCCATCAGCTATATTTTCACTCATTTCTTTGCATTTAATACAACCAAAAACTAGGAGTACATACTGTACAATACGGAAATTACATTATTAATTCATTTATTGTGAAACAAAACAGTTTTAGACAGATATAGTCTGAGGATTTTCTTATGCACTCTGCTATTATAATCCACTGTAATATGATGGCACCTAACCGTTACAGACATTGTTGAAACCAACCTTGTAAACCTGATTAATTTGTTTCTGGAAAAACTTTATCCAAGAAATATTCCGACATTCTGTAAACACATTCAAAGGAGGAACTGCATTTGGAACATTCTTTCAAATATTAAGATATGCATGCTTTCCTGGGCATCCTACAATAGTAGCTATGTTCGAACAATTATTTGCGGCGCAGTATTTCACCATTTTCTAATTATTTCCCTTCAAGTGTACTTATATTTATTCGTACTCCTCAATAAGCACGAACTGCTGGCACTCCCGGCGAAGCATCAACTCCCTTTAATGGCGGCCGAACAGCGGTTCAATTTTGTACGCGAAACTAGCGCCGTTGGTGTCTCTAGTTATATATTACAAACTCTTTGGTTGGTTCAGACTTTTATCGTGCAGGTATACAGGCCCTCATTCCAAGGTGGCGTAAGGCAGTTGAAAGGTGCGGGATTATGTGGAAAAGTGACGTATTGTTCCTGAAGGATGTATCTACATTCTATGAAAATACCAAAAAGCTGTAGAATAAAAATGTATTTTTAAATAAATATTGTGGATTACTTTTTGAGTGATCCTCGTAGTATTCAATCTCCTCGTAGCATTCAATCTCCTCGTCCAGCATTGCTTGTAAAATAAACTTCTTTCTAGTCCCAAAATAAATACATAGATATCAGGGCATGATCATTAGATTGAAAACACGTTTTTACGTAATGAAGTAATTTATAATCTTTTACTGTTAGTCATAAAACTGTAATTTTTTGTGTCAATGATGTTCTAAGTCAGCCGCGGCGAAAATGCGACTCACGAGCACATTGTGGCTCGCAGTGCTTTTCTCTCGCTTCCTACCTACAACCCCCACCCTCTCACTCACTGGAGTCAAACTCCGTTCTATTTGTATTTGTCTCTGACCTGCGAGTGGCGTATCGTCGCAATGTCTCTCTCGAAACCATGTACCTCTATAAAAAACGAAAGTTTCAAGTAGGATGGGAGGATGCATTCTTTTGCTTACAATATGATGAAAATATTAAATGTATGATTTGTTCACAAATATTACTAGGAAAACGGTTGTATAACATAAAACGGCATTATAAATTACTACATGTTACTGATGAAACATTAAAAGGTTAAGTGTTATTATTATTATTATTATTATTATTATTATTATTATTATTATTATTATTATTATTATTATTATTATTATTTAAAAAAGTAAAGGTATCCCCGTAACATGCCATGAAGGCACATGGGGGGCATGGAGGTAGAGCCCCATGCTTTCCGTGACCTAGGCACTAGAATGAGGTGGTGTGGTCGGCACCACGCTCTGACCGCCTTTTACCCCCGGGAAAGACCCGGTACTCAATTTTATAGGAGGCTGAGTGAACCTCGGGGCCGTTCTGAAAGTTTGGCAACGAGAAAAAATCCTGTCACCACCTGGGATCGAACCCCGGACCTTCCAGTCCGTAGCCAGTATCATTATTATCTCTGTACGTCGATTCTTTTACAGCAGATGTACGAATAATGCGGTTAGATTTTCAATTTAAACTCACAGATTTACAATGTGACGTTAAATGAAAGCTAGATGTAAGGACTTGACAGATAATGAACTTTTCAAATCTTTGGAAAAAAATAAATATTTGAAGCTTCGTTCTTTCGCTTGCTCTGTTGAAGCCATGTTCGCTGTAACTTACGTTTGTGAAAAAATATTTTCAACAATGAAAATAGTAAAAATCAAATTAGATCAGACTGACAGACAAATACCTTCTTGATCAACTACGATTGGCAGTAAGTGACATAATTCCTGATTTTGAAACTTTGTCGCAGAGACATTCTGAAGACAGTTAATTTTAGGTTGTGATAATGTGTCCTATGTTTTCTTGTTCATTTCTTTCTTCGTTACACATCCTAAACATTAGATTCCCCTTCGGTTGTCCGCCTCCCTCCATAGGTGCTATGCACGTTGCAGCTTACACAGTGGCTCGGCGCACCATGGCCTTTTCGCCACGGCTGATGTACATCATTTTAATAAGAGTCCAAAAGGAGAAATTAAAATTCTGAGGAGGATGGGCATAAACCCTGGGACAAACACTATTGCAGGATTTGTTGCATCAATGGAAAATAAGGACAAAAATGCCAAAAAACATTCAACAACTGAAGTTAAAACAAGGAGGAGGTATTTGAGAGGCAGAAAGAAGTTGAAACAGGACCGACATGAAGCTGCTTAAGGGGTGACATGTGATGATGGAGTCTTCTAGGCTCTGAAAGTTTGTGGTTAATTTCCTGTAAATAGTAATTTTAGAATATTTAATTCTTTTAAACATGATATCTCAGTTAAATATGGTGATACCAAGAAGATATTGGTGTCATTTTGAAGCTTGAAATGTCTCCTAGTGTCTGACAATGAGTAAAATAACATTAATGTAGTTAATAATTATCTATGGATTTTTACATGATATATGCAACATAAAATATTAATATAAGTTACATATATGGTAATATTTAATTAACGTAAATGAAAATAAAAAATAGCTATATGTCAGGCATTAAAGAATAGTTTTAGCTATAAAACAGTGAAAAAAATGTGGCTCTATCTTAAAAACTGCATGAGCTATCATGTTTCAAGTTGTATGTCAAAATTATAAACAAAATAATTTTTATAAATAATTTAGACATAATTTCAAGGGATTTGTTCACTTCATTCTCTTTCTGGTACTATTCTCAATTGTATAAAAATTTTACAGAGCAAAATTATGCAAAACAAAATTTTTTGTATGTAAAGGTGTATAATACACAAGTAGGGCAGAGGGGTAAGACATGATTTCCCTCCCCTTAGTCATCACTCGTTCATTCAACGTTAAGCAGTTTGGGTATCCTCTCTCTCCCACCTTCTCCTTTACTGTGTATTGCGGGCTGCATTTTATATGACGTAATCTTTGCCGACCACTGCTCCATGAGAGGCTGATAGGATTTTAGGATCGTCATCGTGAAGAGAGGAAGTCTTTTCATGAACAATCGAAGTCTATTAGTCAAATTATTTATTACTTATTTTCTTTCGAGTTCTTTTATAGACGTGATATAACCAAGATCATTTTTGTTAATCATTAATAGCAGGAAACATTATTTGCAATGTTGCATTTAAATCTCAAAAGAAATCATGAAAGCAAGTACAGGCCATTCTGTTATCTCGTTTAACCAACAGCATGCGTGCGCCATATCTCATAGTAAGAACCTTATGGTGGGAGTTAGTTTGCTATCTAGCTGAAAGTGGAAGCGCAGCGAGGGGGAGAAGTTTCCCAGTCCACTTTCTTCTTTCCCTCACGCGCAAGTTGGTTTCACGTGATAATGAATGGCCTGTAATAGTAAGTGATATTCCATAAATGTGGTTGGTTATTGGTTATTTTACGACGCTTTATCAACTGATATGGTTATCTAAAAGAGATTAAGGTTATAATGCCAGCGAAATGTGTCCAGCACCGAAAGTTACTCTGAATTTGCTTTTAATGGGTTGAAGGAAAACCCCGGAAAAGATCAGCAGAGTGGCATGAAAAATTGAATTCTATAATGCGGGTATATTTATGTACGATTGGTGATACTATTATCTACGCCATCTATTCATGGTAGTAATAACTAAAGAAGCCACACTTACACCAACAAATCGTCGTTCGCTATCGATTAGTCGGGTCAGATATCTTTGAACGTAAGTGTACATGCCAACATTCCTGTCCACAAAATTAAGGACAAACACTTTAAAAAGTTTATTGAAATGTAAATTTCTACAAGAGAAGTATATGTTACATATTTTCCATATAATTTAAATTGTTTCGATTTGTCAATGTTCCTACTCACATCCGTTGAGCTGATTTTTGTGCTCTGTACAAACTGGGAATTTTATTAAATTTTAATTTAGCCATATGAAGTGCGATTTTTCAAATGGGGTCGCTCTGTTTTCACTGGTCGAAAGGAAATTGAGCCGCAACTCCTGTATTGTGGTTTCAGTAACCGATGGTGTAGAAACGATGCACAAAACCATTCGAAGCCCTGCAGCAACTCGGCGGTGTCGGTTGCAGGACTTGTTCGCCCACGAAAGCGCCAATATTCCCCGCTGCCCCCCATCAAAGCGATTAAATTAGTTTAATTGAAAATTATGTATTGATTGGACATAATTTGGGACCAATTTTACAGTCCACGAGTTAATAACATTGGGAAGTCATTGATGTGTGAATGGGTGTCTTACCACAGCAACCATCGGAGTTATCACATGTCCTTTCGTCTCTTTTCGTGGTGATAACAATACTTTCACACGAGTTCACTACCATTTAAATTCATTTCCTTCTCTACAAATGTAATTGAATTTAACATACAGGGCTATTCAAAAGTAAAGTACATTTTGACGTCGCCATAACGTTTTTAAGAATTAAAATATACACAAAACAAGAACAAGATATGGGGTTTATTGGATTCAGTTTAAATGTTGAATATGTCCACCATTTTGTTCTTTAACAAACAACAATCTTTCTTCTGTGAACAGCATTTACTAATACAGAGCGTTCGCCTACGGGTGGGGCCAGGAAAGCGGCCTGCCTGCGGTGTCGCTTGCGGGAATCATCTATCCGTAAGCTTCCGCTTTCTATACTATACTCTGTAGAGTTTTAATTTTAAAAGTTTAGCAGCAGTAAAGACTGATGTTTTTGAAACACTAACTTCCTGTGAACTACGTCTTAGAGATTTATTAGCAGAGCGTGTAAATGATGCACTGATTTCATCAATTTTTTCTTCCGTCAATACTCTTTGTTTTCGCTTAGGAAATTTAGCATTTAGCGACCTTGTGTCCTTAATTTGTTAATAAGACGTCTAACAGTTTTGTTAACGTCTTTGTTCAAGCGTGAATTTTGCGTTTTGCATTGTTAACAAATCTTACACACACGCTGAATATTTAAGCAACTGTGTCAAGAAACTGCACTGTACGTGTTAAATACTGCAACATCTGGCTCACAACTGATAACTTGTCGACCTTGATGTCCTTGATTGTCTAGCGTGTCTCAACGACTGCGAGCACAAACCGGCGTATGCCGCTTTCCTGGCCCCACCCGTAGGCGAACGCTCTGTGGATCTGGTGAAATATCTTCAATTTGTTGCGAAATTGCATATTTTAGTTCGCCAGTAGTTGTACGATTAGTTAAAAACTCGATCTTTTAAATAACCCCACAGCCAAAAATCTGTTGGATTGATATCGGGGAACGCGCTGGCCAGGTGTTAGAAAAATGTCTGCTTATTACACGATCACAAACGTGTTACGTAACAATAGGTTAACGGTGTATAAATATGGGGAGGTGCACCATCCTGCATGAGGATTATGTTCTCGATATCACGATTTCGTAAATTTGGTATAACAAAATTCTGCAGCATGTCAAAATAACGTTGTCAGATAACCATAAATTCTGAATTTTCGTATGTCGTTTATTAAATTTTATTCACATTCAAAATAACACTGAACAAGATTAATTCGATCTTGCAAAGTCAAAACCATTTTAAAACACAGTCAACGATAGTGATTTAAAAATTCAATACGAAGTAAATTTACTTCTGACACACTACAGTATAAACAAAATCTGTTACCTTGTTAGACAAACAAATGAGTGTCATAAATGAACAAATCCAGTTGTTCGATACGTTTTATTTTTTTTATTTTATTGGGTTATTTTACGACGCTGTATCAACATCAAGGTTATTTAGCGTCTGAATGAAATGAAGGTGATAATGCCGGTGAAATGAGTACGGGATCCAGCACCGAAAGTTACCCAGCTGTTCGATACATAAAAATGTATTACCATTTTGTGCATACGTAAATTTTTTTAAATGTTATATTTAAAAAAGTAACTTAGGCTACTTTTGAATGAGCCTATATTTAATATTTTTACTTTTATTTTGTTATTTAACGCACTGTATCAACTACTAGCTTATTTAGCGTCGATGGAATTGGTGAGAGTGAGATAATATTTGGCGAGATGAGACTGAGGATTCGACATTGACTACCTAACATTCGCTTTACGGTTGGGGAAACCTCGGAAAAAACCAACCAGGTTATCAGCCCAAGTGCCACAGCGCAACTCCGGATTGGCAGGCAAGCACCTCAGCCGACTGAGCTAAGACGGTGACTGTTAATGTTATTATCAATTGTTTTCAGCCTGTATTGCTCTTAGATGAAATAAATGTTAGTTAATATTGTCGGTTTACAAGCAAAACACATTAAGTCAAAAATATTATTTCTGACAAAAAGGCGTTTCAAAGTTCCTGACAAAATTGAATTCTCAAAATATTATTTTTAGTAATTTGTTTCTATGTTTGTCTCATTTTCCAATTCTAAGTTTATATACATACATTATGTACATTATATACTCCTATTTCTCAGAAGTAATATTTTCTACTTCTGTGTTTTGCTTGTAAACCGACGATATTTTACTTACTTCCATTCTATTATCAAATATTGTTTAATATTTGGGATAATTCTCCGGACAGTAAAGAAAATAGTTTACAGAATAAAAGTATTCCATTAATAACCTGTGCACATAAACAGATTTTCATGAAAATTTATTTGAAAAGTACCAATTAACAACCCTTCCCTTCGATTAACCTTTTGAACCCTGAGACATTTATTGTTTCACTTTTAAAGTCAAATATAATTCTACACTTCAAAAAAAAAAAGTCACTGACATGAGGGAAAACGCTGAAAAGCTCTGCAGGTTACAGTTAGGGCACAAATGCAGGTTTATTGTATTATACTTCGGATCGCTACACATACATTTTAATCATGTATGAAATATGGTATAGTATACTCTCAAGACTCAGGAGGATATATAAGGGCCACCGGCGTTCGATACGTATGTCAATAACGATATATAAAGCCGATTCTGATATTATTTGTGCATAACTAACCAATGGCGTTGTTCGCCATGCTTCACGTTCCCGTTCCCGGGCTCCGGTAAGCTTCTCGTTTATTGTGAATGCTCACATTTAAATATAGGCCTATGTATTTTAACAATTGAGAGATGTTTGCAAAAACGTCAGTTGTCCAAAATCACATTTTTGTGAGAATCTTGAAAAAACTTCACGGCATCAACAATTATTGGCATTTGGCGTTGGTAATTTGTATGAAAACACTTTTTAGTTACTGGATTTCTACAGCAGTGATCGCCAAAAGCTGTGTCGCGACACATGCCCCTGCCTCCACTCAAGCGTAACCATGGCATCATACCCCCACCCTCTGTTTACAGCCATCACTTCGATATATGTACGTAAGGAAAGACATTTGTCAGCAGCGGACTTACACATGTAATGTGACAAGTGTGTAGGATAATATGTTTCGATTTATTTAGTAGGTTATTTTACGACGCTTTATCAACATCTTAGGTTATTTAGCGTCTGAATGAGATGAAGGTGATAATGCCGGTGAAATGAGTCCGGGGTCCAACACCGAAAGTTACCCAGCATTAACTCATATTGGGTTGAGGGAAAACCCCGGAAAAAACCTCAACCAGGTAACTTGTCCCGACCGGGAATCGAACCCGGGGCACCTGGTTTCGCGGCCAGGCGCGCTGACCGTTACTCCACAGGTGTGGACAATATATGTTTCGATGTCTTTTCGAAAACAGATAATAAGTAAAAACTTAATTTTAAGGAGAATGGGAGGAAAAGTATTTATTTTGTGTAGATGGCAAAGATATGAGATACTTAATTTGTTGTGAAATGTTAAATGAAGTGTAAAATACAATGTACGTTGTCATTATTCTTCTTGTTATGAAGACTACCACGCCCTTATTTGTGAGTTGAATATTTCATTAATAAACGAACAATAAAAAGTATCTGTTTCTATGTCTTGATCGGGGTAAAATATTTCGACTTTTTTTTTCGACGTATGTAGTGTAATTTGAATATTTCATTAATAGAAAACAATAAAAATATTGGCTTCTATGTCTTAACCGGTGTAAAATACTTCCACGTTTTTCCGACGTATGTAGTGTAATTTGGATATTTCATTAATTAATAAACAATAAAATGTATCGGCTTCTATGTCATAATCGGAGTAAAATACTTCGACGTTTTTTTGAAGTATGTAGTGTAATTTACAACTTCGTGACCAGCCTGGTACGCTTTTCTAATTTCAAATATCTGCTGATGTAAAGTACACGTTCTTTTTAAGGTAAATAAGAAAATAAATTTATTTTATTTTATTAATAATACAAAAATAATGAATAAGAGGGTAAAAAATAACACGGAAAAAGGTGTATATACTTAATAAGTAGAAGAATATTATATTGTTTTTGTTTTCCGGTCACAGTCCGTCTCTGCACTGTTATTCACTGCATTACCTGAGGAGATACCCACTCCACCCCTCTCCCTGCGATAGTGGTGTGCGGGTCGCATTTCTATTACGTCACAATTTCGTGGTGCTTGGCAACCACTGATCTACAGTATGCTGTTTACACGTAACGCATCTTTAGTTAATGGGAGCAAAAAATTATTTGGTCAAATATGATATTTTTACTTGAAAAGTTCCAAATGAAAAATGCAAAATGCAACAAAACGCACTAGCGCATGCAGCTGTTACTCTGGTGCGATGGTGCTGCCAACACAGATCAACGAAATCTGGACAACTGATATTCTTACAAGAGATATTGTGTACTACTGACCTTTTAACAGAAACACATTTTTTAGAAGCCATTCGACACTGTACTATTGACGTTTTTGAAGAACTGAATACATGTGTTTATGCATGTCCCAGAGAAGCATCAGATGGCCCCTATAACTAAAATTACCAGATTTTGGACAACTGACGTTTTTGCTAAACACAACTCAATTTTTCCGTTCTCGTTCTCGTTTTCGTTTCCTTTCCCGGTTTATAATTATATAATATAATTGGAATTATAATTTTGTTGATCAGTGCTTTCTGTGTCCATCGAGATACTGGTACATAGAGCCAGAAAGAATTTTCGAAACTATTATATACAGGGACATCATTTTATATTTAATAACATTTCTAATATTAACCTGGCTATACCTTTGGTCCAACGATTAAGAACCGGAAACTCCGTTTGCTACCCCCTTCCACGACTGGAGTTCGATGATACTGGTGTAATATAGCCTACAAACAAATCACTTTACTAGGTATAGAAGGGAAGAAAATTAGTTCATCAATTTACGTAAACTAGGAAATATCGCGATTTTGAGTTTGATAATTTTCATTAGGTTTTTGTTTAATCAAAATACAGTACAGTATTAACAATAAGTGTTTTTACTCACGAACTGAACTATCCATGCGGACGTATTCATCATGCAGTGTATATTATACTGTCTACAGCACATTAGCGTACAATATAGAGAATGAAGTTAAATTGAAAAATAATCATAATATGGATATTTAAACACATTTTTGAAAATGGTGGCCGTTCATTTCGATACAGGCTTCAATTCTAATGTGCATATTATCGCACTATAAACTATTGTACGTAATTCCAATTACCAGGTTCGTACTTCGTATCAGTAACTCATGTTGAAATAATTCAGTACCTACTCTATAAAAGAGTACCTTACGTACTGTAAATTCGATCTTCATTTCTGCCCGATCCGAAAAGATAAAATTACTCAGACATGCTATCTACTGTCCGTCCAAGTGGTTATGTCGTAGGGTCGTAGAAAGGGAGGAAATCACGTGACAGTTAATTACTTAACGAGGCCCTTTTATTTAAGTTATTTTAAACAATTGTATGGGTATAATATTACGTAGATGTCCAATTCCTAACAGAAATTTATGTTCGCAGAAAAGAGCTAAGACAGCCCAGCCACTAGCATTTACAGAGAGGCGAATAGATGCAGGTGGGGGAAACAGGGATGCGACGTAGTCAAATGGAAAATGATGCAATATTGAAAGCTCTTTCGTCATTGGAAAACGCGAACATATTTTTGGAACGTACTGTTCACTATGACCGTAAGGCTACTATGACTGTATATGCGGTCTTGGTTCTGTGTGGAGGACGGTTGAATATCATTAGTAGAAGAGGTAGGAGTGAAGTACATTCAAAAACTCAGTTACAATAGAAATTGAAGTAAAAATAAACTGATGTCCCTGTATATTTCATTTACAAAACATTTTAAAAGTTGAAATCGCAAACTAAAACTCTACGATTTTGGATGATTTAAACCAAATTAATTACTTTTATTAAATCAAAACTTAATATCACTAATCTCACACACTTAAGATATCAATCCTAATATAAAATGTCATATCATCTGTTCCTTGTAGAAAGGCACTATAATCTCAGACGATATTCAGTTAAATGAAGAGCCTAAAGAATTTTGTTTTCAGTAGAATCTCAGTTCCCATACTCCACAGGGTCAGTCACT
This sequence comes from Periplaneta americana, assembly GCF_040183065.1. Taxonomy (NCBI): domain Eukaryota; kingdom Metazoa; phylum Arthropoda; class Insecta; order Blattodea; family Blattidae; genus Periplaneta; species Periplaneta americana. The sequence continues at coordinate 28,185,247 of NC_091126.1, forward strand.
TTCACAGAACAGACGCAATACGAGTCCCTACTCCGGAGTCAGTGGACCGAGCGACGGGTTAAGTGACAGGGCGGTCATTATCTGTTGTTAGAAATGGGTGAGGTGCACGGAGATCAGGTTCACAAGGAAAGACCATCTGTTAATAGCGTCTCATTATTACTCCGGCCCCACATTTCCTATCTTCAGACGTCACTAAGTGAAATGCAGCGGAACTAAACAGTTGAATTGAACTGATTAACTTACCCTACTTCCACCGTTCTAGAAGGCATTTAAAGTTTCCTCTGAAGAACCTAATCATAGAGATAAGAGGTCACTGTGGTGAAATAACGATGAAAAATTGAGAAAATCCACTTTCTTTACTTTTATGCTCGTAAATTAGGGCTGAAAAAAAGTATTTGTTAGAAGTAGGGAGCGGATTTTTATGTGTTAAAAAATTTAAATATATTTATTTTTATGTGCTGAAAGTACGAAAGTATTTGCGAAAAATAAAATATATATATATATATATATATTTTTTTTTTAAATATGACAAAAATACCTTACTTAGCTTGGAAAAAAAAAAGTTACTAGGTACTCCCCTACCACACTTGAGTGCTAGTAGTTGGCCGAGAATTGCAGTGAACAAAGATCATCTCCAAATTCTCCATCACAAATGCATGCAGATTATCTCTGAACAACGACTTACACTGTGAAAACGATCTTTCCACATCACAGGACGTCAGGCGAGCATATTTAAAGAGAGGAATGTCACAAAAACAAACACCGTCAATTTCACTTACAGGCACACCATCCAATACTTGAGCAACTTTACACATTTTATTATATCTACTGTTTTTCCCATACACATTCTGGAACTTGTCCTTTAGTAATTGTGCTTCTGAACCTGGTAGTGAGTCTAGTTTAATTTCCACGGCATGCACCTCCCTGTTTCAGATAACAGGTTTTTGGATGTTTCGAGCTTAGATTTTCTAATAGGAAAGCCAAATCGTTTTTTAAACAAACATCTTTCAGTATATCTTGAAGGATATCGATTGACGAAGCCCGATAACAAGGAATCACAACAAGATATATTGCCTTACTTGATAGACATGAGCGAGAGGCGAGAGATTTGTTTAAATTAAATAATGTTCATACCCGAGCTCTTATCTGTTGTGTTTCACAAACAAAGCGTAGAATGAAATCATCTTCAGGAACAATAAACATTCCTAATTATGTGTTGCAAGATCTCTCCTCCTTGTCCATTGTTAATTTATTCTCTAATAATAAATAACACTGATATGCTGTCTAGCAGTTCTCAGAACTTATGGCGATACTATTACAAAAATGGATACACCACGCTTAAAAACACGAAGCAACCAAGAATTCTTAAAAAAGATGTACTTCTGAGTGATATAGTTGAGTTAGTTTTAAAATATTTAAAATGTCTTGTAAAAAATTATTTAAGTAAAAAAACTCCAAGATTTATGTGTTTATAATAGAATTCCTGAAAATATGTATTTACATAATTTTTTTGTGAAAATATGTGTTTTATGTGAAATAAAATTCGGGTTTTAAACTTGAAACTTCATGTTCGGAGTTTTTAATTTTGTTAATTGTGTTTTATCACACGCAAAAAGAATACTTAATTACATAGCAATCCGCTCCTTATTTATAAGTAGACTTCGTTGAATTGCCACACGCACCATGCAATCAGGTTGCCGATGTACGGTAGTATAGAGGAGGTGGGCGACCGCCCGGTCTCGTAGTATAAGCAGTTCATGTTAAGAGTTGTGTCCGGTCCACATAAATAGAGCAGCTACAGCTAATGTATACATAAGTAAGCATTTGTTTTTGCATTACTGTGGTTGGAATAGTCAAAGCTTAACATTTCTTCAGTGCAGATAAGAATTCAATCAAACATGCTACAATGAGAGTGTTGCTGTGCCAAATAATTGCCCCTGGAATACCCTTACCCCCGCAGCCAGTTTTGACCCGTTGGGGAACGTTGTTGGATGCTGTTAATTATTATGCAGAACATTACAGCAAAATAATGGAGGTAATTGATGCATTGGATAGCACAGACAGTTTCTCTGTTGCAGCTGTAAAATCGTTGTCTTCTGAACAGCTATTGGAAGATATTCTGTTCATTGATTCTAATTTTAAAATCGTGTCGAAAAGCATCACCCTGTTACAATCGTCTAAACTATAACTCTCAGAAGCCCTTAATATAGTGGATAAAGTATCACAAACCGTTATCCAAAATAACAATTCACTAATTTCAGAAAAAGTGAAATGTAAGTTGAGAAACATTATTGCTAAAAAATTCTGCCTATTCACAACTACGTATTACAAATGATGTACCATCAGGTCACGACAAGACGTTTGAAGTTTGTGTACTAAAAAGTAGTGACTTTCAAATATGTACGTATTACATCGTGTGATGTTGAACGTATATTTTCCCAACTGTTTGAGTGACCATCGGAGGAGGTTCACTTTGCAGTCGCTCAAAACGTACGTAACTCTTATCTGCAATGCACATATTCAAGGATGATGTGAAAATATTACATTAAATTTTAAGAGTTAATATATCTCACTACAAAATAATTGTGTATTTATATGTTTAGACATTTCCTACTTCAATGATCATTCATTGTATTTCTTGAATGCAGGACACAGGTTTTACTGTAACCGGAGTATACTGCTCAGTGTTATCATTAGAGGCATACTCTATCCTTTCCACGCCTCCTTCTCATACAGTCTATACTGCTTGCATAGTAAACCTTGCGGTTCTCGTGGCAATTCCACGAAGTCTATTTATAAGTTATGCTGCATCGTACATAGAGCTCTGTGTTTACAAAATGCATGTGTGCAGGCAAGACTGGTTGCTGTAGCGGCCGATTGTACAGTCGGAAATTGTACAGTAAGAAATGGATTTATTTTTTAACATGACCAGTAATATTTTACTTCAAATTACAAGCAGTTTTGAACACTTGATTTTCTCCTCGATCCATGCACTCTCCAGAACTATTGCTCTACAAAATTAGCAATCTCGAAAGCACTCAATGAACAGAAGGAGAATTTAGATGACAGCCAATATTCATGATCTGGCTTTGGCTATTCTGCAAATGTAAGCTAAGCAAGATCGCCTTCATTTCTGTACAGCAATCACATTATCCAATAACAAACAGTAGTTCCTACATGAGATCTGGCGAGCAAGTGAATAAATATTGTCAATCCATCAATAGGTTTGCCTAACCCGACAATATGTATCGATAACATTAAACGTACTTCAGTTTCCATCAAAACATGGCGTCAATATTTTCTGTATTGGCAATCCATCAATATTTGCCATTATACGCTCAATAATTTTTCTTTGTATTGACATATTTACAATAAATATTGATTATGTGGGACCAATAGACAGCGAACAGTTGTGATGTAAATAATATCTTCTATGTCTGAAATAGACATTCAGTTTTCACAGCATATTTTCTGTCCTCAGAGACCTGTGTTTTTCGAATTTGTGACAAAACTGACTTTTATTAAATACCGAGTAAGGGACTTAAAGCAGGCCACCTGAAGAATAAGGTCATTTTTAGTGATAAAAGAAACCTTTTCAGATAAAAGTTGCTTGGCTTGAATGGGGACAAAATGTGATTCATTGTCAGAAAATGGGTTTGAATCTCAAAAGTGACACCAATAAGGCATCACTCATTAGGCAACTAAGCTAGGAGATATTCGGGTAGGGCGGCCGGTTCTTTTCCCCCTCCATTGCATACATCGCTGGCTAGATAAATATTACACTAATCAGACTTCAGATGTATACAAACAATTGCTCTTCTCTAACACATAGAAATATCGTCAAGTGAGGTGTACTGCCTGATAATAAATGTACATATTGATAGTTTTTTCATAGGTGGAGGCGTACACGAGATATAAACGTCAACTTCGTTATTTTAAATGGAATGATATGTTTTATTATTTACCTTTTAATAGTGCGTTTGAAGGCGCATATAACGACTGTGTTCATACCTGCGTTCTTTTCGTGTGTAACATTAGAAAATTCGATCATGTAACGCCGTAAATAAAATTTTTTTCTTGGGATCCAATTAAATGAACCACATATTCACACATAATTACACAGCATCATCTTTTTTTTTTTACTACCTACAACCCGAGATATGAACTTCTCTGTATTCCTCTGAACATAACATTCTTATACTCGTCATCTTTCGCATTTCGCTTTCAAGGCTGTGGAATTCTCTCTCTGACCTGTCAGACTGTCAGACAATTACAAAATTCAATAAACCTAAGTTAAATAATAACATTCTTTTTCATCGCGCAATTGCTTGCTAACCACACGTCAAGTTGCATAACTTAGGATTGAGTATTATACATGTAACACTATCCTATAAGTCATATGATTAGTTTTCTCTTTGCGCTCAATGTACTGTATTATTATTATTATTATTATTATTATTATTATTATTATTATTATTATTACCCATAGAAATACAGTAAACCTATATTTAGCCACATGCAGAGAAAGAAATAAAGAGACGAATCAGCATGGCATGGAAGAAGTTCTGGTCTCTAAAGTTCATACTTACAGACTAATTCCAGAAGCTAAGCTTAAAGGTTGAGACCCTGGAAAAATGTGTATTACCTGTACTACTGTATGAATGCCAAACCTGGTCCCTAACATCAAAACAGAGGCGTATGCTTCAAACCTGCCAACGCAGTATGGAAAGAAAAATCCTGCAACTTTCTCTGAGGAACAAAGTAAGGAACTAGGAGCTACGCAAACGTACCGGCATGAAAGACGTCCTAAACACCGCAGAAAGGCTGAAGTGGAAATGGGGAGGGCACGTGGTAAGGATGGACGCACAGACTGACATTGTGGGATCCCAGGATCGGCAGAAGAAGAGTGGGACGCCAGACAACTAGATGGGCCGATTTCTTCAAGAAGAAGGCAGGACCATATTGGACGAGCAGTACAAGAGACAGACAGCTATGGAGAAATCTAGAAGCCACCGTCCTCAGTGTGTAGTGTGGTGCGAATCTTACAAGTGCATATAGTGTTTGTGTACGTAGAAAACACTCCTTAGGATCGGCTCACCTAACGAGTGAAGTCTACTGAACCAAGCCCTGTCAATCAGGAGGCCCTTGCCCTTACGGGATCTAGCAGGCTAAATTTATTTTATTTTTATTATGTTAGGTTTAGAATTGTTACATCAATATTGTAAAATAAGTTTACCAGACATCCCCGTTTCCCGAGGACATTCCCCGAATTTTGCTTTCTGTCCCAGGATAAAAATCTTCCCCGAAATGTCTCCGGATTTAATCATTTGTTTACCACATTTCCTCGGATTTTCACTGGAAACACTCACTAGTAATACAAATTCGGTACTGAACTGATGCGATACTATAATCTTTTCGTTGTAAAAATAATGCTACAGTAAACAATGGCATGTGACTGAAATGGGGCTTCATTGGCCGCAGTTTGGCATCAGAGATTCTCAGTAAGTGATCCCGCCTACTCCTGTAGCCTACATTCTGTTTCATGTTAAACATTTCCTGTTACTCGTCAAAGTAGACCTAACCTCACTACTAGGCATTGGTTTGCTTAGGAAAGTGTTTTTCATAATTTATTAACTGGAACTTGCTACATATATTCAACACTATTTCTTTCTCTCCGCTTTTGAGAATGTTTCCACTCTTACGTTTAGTAACCACACACATTGAGTATGCAGAGGCCACACTAACACGTACTTACGAGAAGCAGCTCAAGTGGCGCCAGCTTATTACAAGAACAGACTACCTTGGTATTAATCTTAGTATTCATCCGCTCACAACGTAAATAATGAAATCTAAAAGTAGCTATTATTTTACGTAGCATTTTACATATGAGTGAAGTTATATGTTTCATCGTATTTAAGAACTAGAATTCAATTTTTATTTTCAAATAATACATGGTTATGATTTCCAAACATGGAACTATATTTTCCTGCGTCGTATGAGTGTTTCGACTGGGAGCCAATCACGCCTATGACAGCCATGTGCTTGTGTTTACATTAGGATTGTTCTTACAGCGAAAAGGGTATAATATTAAATTGTGTTACTAAAAGTAAAGAGTTACAAAAATGCAGCATTAATTCGAATACTGAAAATTGGGCGATATATTACAGTTATGCCAACCAACAAAAAAAAAATTATAGGCCATTCATATTAATTTTAATTGTCTGGATTACCAAGTGGAGTGCAGTTGCACCCTAGTATATTTTACAATTTGTTCACTTAACTTAAAGTAAGAAAAAAAAACAATGTCGTTATCAACTGATATATTATTGTGCCCCGAAGATTTCCCTCGTTCACCATTCCTTCCAGTGCATCCTTCAGTAGGTAGTTCCTTCTCAGTCAGTTTCTTTTTCTCTTCCTGATCAGTTTCACGTTAATATCTCTTCACCCATTCTTTCTAGCAGAGCTTCATTTCATACAGTCTGTTCATTTCCATTCTTCTCCATATACACATTTCAAATACTTCCAATCATTTCTTTCACTTAGACGTAATACCCATGTTTCTGCCCCATACTGTTGTACACTCCACACAAAGCACTTCACTACCCTCTGCCTTAGTTCTTATAATTAAATTACTAAGTTATAATATTTACGATTTGAAATTTATAATATCAATCATTTAATTTAGCTTGTTCTGAATAATTTACTGATGGAAGGCTTTAGCCCAAAAACGAGACTTTAGCATTATCTAACATAGAAATACTATGTGACGATAAACGTATATGTTGGCTAGCTAGAAATTCAAAATTATATCCAATGTAATAATAGTCCCTTGAATGTCGCTTAAGCGAAGCTCCATAATTTAGTCACCTACTAATTTTTAGAGATTCGTTACCTACAGTAATAGCGCACGAATTTATTGTTCATTCTCAAATAAATTCTTTGAACATTTATACTGTATAACCACTGATGAACCATTAAGTTATTTAAATTAAATTAATAACGACTTCACTGTGTTAACATTTTAAATCATCTAGAATAATAGTAGGTGCCAAATCTAGGGAATCGTGTAGGACTATTTACAAAAAACTACAAATAATGCCCATGGCTTATCAGTATATCTTTTCATTAATAATCTTCCTCGTATGTAATCGTGAAAATTTTGTAACTAATTCAACAGTTCATAGCATAAATACACGTCAAAAATGACTTTCATACTCCATCGGCAAGTCTATCGTGCTATCAAAAAGGAATGCGTTATATGGTAGTAAAAATTTTTAATAGCCTCCCTATCGATATAAAAAATGAAACTCAAAACATAAAATTATTTAGGGCCAAATTAAAGAAGTACCTAATTTCTCACGTCTTCTATTCTGTAGGTGAATTCATGATATTCAATAACACTTCATGAAATTGATACTAAAACTTTGTGTTGTTCTAGTGGACTGTATTGTAAATCTCGTCTGTATATATTTCATCTAGACTGTGACTATAAATTAAGACTTTATAATAGTATTAAGTTTTTTTACTTGTTCCATATTCTAGCTGTAAGCAATGTATGAATATCATGGAATGTTAATAAATACAATCCAATCATCTTCTGAATCCTAGTGAGTTACAGCACTATCTTCTGGCTTCCTGTTATGGTAGGGTGTGTTCATGACTGTGTCGAAAAGTGTGTATGTTCTGAAATTCAATTCAGTGTTGAGAATGTGTTGTGGGTATGTTTTTGTGGGTCTATAAATTTCGTATTTTTCTAGCGTATCGAGTTTCTAGTTTTGAGGTCAAAAGTGTAGTATTTTTATGTCAGTGTCTATGTTGCTGTAATTGTGGTTGGAGTTTGTGATGTGTTCTGCGTAGGTTGAAGTGTTATGTGCTTTAAATACATTAGGTTAATGTATATGTACACCTTTACATACAAAAAATTTTGTTTTGTATAATTTTGCTCTGTAAAATTTTTATACAAATGAGAATGGTACCAGAAAGAGAATGAAGTAAACAGAGCCCTTGAATTTTATACCATTAAGTACGAGAAAAATTCGTACCGGCACCGGGAATCGAACCCAGAACCTCTCAGCTGTGCGCTCTGAGTGCTCTCTAACCAACTGAGCTATGCCGGGACCCGATTCACGACGCCGGCCGAACTCCTCTCGTAGTATCGAGTTACGGCCTTACTACCTGCACTTGAGACGATACACGTCATATATGTACAGGAGCGCATATTACATGACTTTATGGCCATATTCAACAACAGTTTCTTTAAACTGTTAACATCATATATGTAACATAACTACATATATGATACAGAGCCCTTGAAATTATGTCTAAATTGTTTTTAAAAATTATTTTGTTTATAATTTTGACATGCAACTTGAAACATGATAGCTCATGCAGTTTTTAAGATAGAGCCACAGTTTTTTCACTGTTTTATAACTAAAACAATTCTTTAGTGCCTGACATAGAGCTATTTTTATTTTTATTTACATTAATTAAATATTACCATATATGTAACTTGCAATAATATTTTATGTTGCATAAATCATGTAAAAATACATAGATAATTATTAATTATATTAATGTTATTTTACCCATTGTCAGGCACTGGGGGACATTTCAAGCTTCAAAATGACACCAATATCTTCTTGGTATCACCATATTTGACTGAGATATCATGTTTAAAAGAATTAAATATTCTAAAATTACTATTTACAGGAAATGAGCCACAAACTTTCATAGCCTAGAAGACTCCATCATCATAATATGTCACCCCTTAAGCAGCTTCATGTCGGTCCAGTTTCAGCTTCTTTCTGCCTCTCAAATACCTCCGCCTTGTTTAAGTTCAGGAGTTCAATGTTTTTTTTTTGGCATTTTTGTCCCTATTTCCATTGATGCAACAAATCCTGCGATGGTGTTTGTCCCAGGGTTCATGCCCATCCTCCTCAGAATTGTAATTTCTACTTTTGGACGCTTATTAACATCATTGACACACAAATTTACAGTTTTATGACTAACAGTAATAGTAATATACGTTACAAGAGCGGTATGTTGACGTTTTCATGGTCCAGGAAAAGATTGAAAAAGCGAAACGTAGTTGAGCTTTTTTAATTTCCGAGAACATGAAAACAAACATACCGCTCGTGTATCGTACATTATTTTGTGCGAAGATCGTTTATTACATACCTGAAAGACGAATTTCTAATTAGTTGCAATGAAATCTCCATGTTGGTTTCAGTTTAATGACGGCAACTTCAGAAAACCAAAATATCTTTCTTCAACATTGTTGCTATAAAATGTTTTCTGTGTTTACTATACTCCAGCAGGCCGTGATGTAGCCTACGTCTGTCTTTTTTTCCCCCCAGTCTATAAATGCGAACTTAAAACAAACGGTAAGGTTATGTAATGATTTATTTTTCATTTTAATATTTCAACAATATTATTTATATAACATATTGCAGTAATAACATCGGCATCTGGTTTTTTCACGGCTTCCTTAATGTTACTTGTATCAGGAATGCAATAAGTTTCGTGGAGTAGTAGACTTTACTTAATTTTTGCAAATATTTAAAAACAATAATTAACATTGCAATTTAGGTGAAATTGCAGTGGTAAGTTTCCAACTTATAATTATTACTATGTTAAACGTCTCTAAAAATAATATGTTAAAAGCCTAAGGCAGTAAAATTAATGTCGCGCTTAAGCGGTAAGAAGAGGGAAATTGTTATGTGTGTTACGTTGGGAATGTTGAATGTGGTATTTCACACTTACCGCGTATTGGTTCCGTGCGGAAAACAAGCAAATACGCACGATCTCGCACAAAAGATTATAAATTACTTCATTATATAAAAAAGTTTTTTTTCAATCTAATGATCATGCCCAGATATCTATGCATCTATTTCGGGACTAGAAAGAAGTTTATTTTACAAGCAATGCTGGACGAGGGGATCGACTGCTACGAAGATCACTCCAAAAGTAATGCACTCCAAATGTAAGTGACCGTGGCTGATGACGCAGCATTTTGGATAATGGAACTTATCTGAAAAACCATAAGGCATAAATCGAAAATTCTTATATCAAATTAAAGAGGAGAAAATTCTCTATTAAAATAGTTATATTTTGAAAATTCTAATTTTTCATCTTTTTTTTTTTTTTTTTTTTTTTTTTTTTTTTTTTTTTTTTTTGCGTTTTGTGGGTGTACATATACCTTAATAGTTTATCAGCGAATTTATTGGTTTACTTTCTTGCAACACTGCAAGAGTCCGCAACTTCTCTTGATTTTGCAACTTGCATCTCATCGGCATTAGTGATGAACTTTTTATTGCTGGATTGTTACAATTTACTTAATTCAGAATTATTCTATTACGTTACGTTCGCTTTAATCAACATCATAAAAATGTTCTTGGCCGTCTAGTTTCATGATTCCAACCTGTGTGCACTTGCATCAAACTCGAACTACTGAACTACCTGCGGCCCTTCATAACCAGAGCTAGATAAATGCAAATTTGTGTGTGCATAGATTCAGCGTCTGAAGCAACTTGAAGTGGAGTTGGTATCGAGCAGACCACGGCTGATCATTCTCATCAAGCATGACCATTACCTCATTTAGTTCCACGTTGAATGCTTGTAGTTGAACATTATCTCAATCCATCAATCTGTCTACGTTTTATTGTTTGTTTCTTGGCAGCCTCGTAGAGCTTAGTTTGAGATTCTTTGTATAGTCTAGATGACAGTTCCATGTTCATTCAAGATCCTTCGTTCTTACACCTCGTCCACTCGGCAGCTGGAATGTGCTAGACAAATGATTACCAGGCCTCGGATTTCTATGACAAGTAATATTTTTATCCTGATCTTTTTTCACAAACTTCAGTTAAATTAAAGTCTATGTAACTTTTCTGTACACAACACGATTTTTGTTGGTAATATAAATGCATATTTTATGCTCGACCATGCCGAAATGTACTAATTATACACCCGGCAGCAGTCCTTTAATGCATGTCATTAAAGTACACCTACTCATTAAAGTACAGGTCTTCAGCCAATGATAACTCAGCTTACATGTGTTCAGCCAATGACAAGTCAGCTTTGTACAGTTATAAAACCGCAAGTATCGATTATTCTCGGATATGCAATCGAAAGATAATTAGCGAAAAGTCACGGAGGCTGGAAATCTAATACTGTCGCAGATGGTTATGTTCTGTTACTATAATAATTAGCGTTAATTGTAAATAATATTCAAATAAATTCAATTTGTCATCTCGTTTTTCAATGTCGAATTCAATAATCAAGGCTATAATATTATAATATTATCAAGTTTAACGGGACTACGTCAAGGTCAATGACATTATTGTTCCTCGGAAAAAATCAATACTTTCGCGTCTGCGCACATCTCACAATTCACGACCTAGAACGAGTCACTTCCGATCTTGTCAGATACCTACAAATAAAATGTATACATCTGAATACCGGTAATTTCACGTTAGAAATATGGTCGAGCACAAAAAGTCGTATGAAACTCGCCTATAATGGTAATTAAGAAGCTCGTATGAAAATTATGAAACTCGCTTGCGCTCGTTTCATAAATATCCATACTCGATTCTTAATTACTATCATTATAGGCTCGTTGCATAATGTACTATTGCCATATTTAGCATTTATTCTCCTACTAACAGCGGGGTTATACAAGAGTACATACAAAATCGGTCCCGCGCCGTGGCGTCGCGGTCTAAGGCATCCTGCCTAGGACTCGCGTTACGGAATGCGCGCTGGTTCGAGTCCTCATGGGGGAAGAAATATTCTCATGAAATTTCGGCCAGTGTATGGGACCGGTGCCCACCCAGCATCGTGACGCACTTGGGGAGCTACGATAGATAGCGAAATCCGGTTGCGAATACCAGCTATAACGGCTGGGGGGATCATCGTGGTAACCACACGATACCTCCATTATGGTTGGATGATCGTCCACCTCTGCTTCGACATGTGGGCGTGAGGCCAGCAGCCGGCTGGTCGGTCAAGGCCCTTCACGGGCTGTAGCGCCACGGATTACCATTACATACAAAGTCGCGTATCTTTTTTGTTTCCTTATTTCAATTATTTTGAAATAAATTAACTTTCTTCCTTTGAGTGTGTTCTATCCTAGATTATATATGTAACAGATAACTCATCGCTATGTTAAAATCGGCAGCACTTTGAAGAGAACAACCGCCAGGATCGCCACTCGTCCGCCGTAAACGAACACGAGATGGCAGTACAGTCGCTAATGCAATTCAAATGGGAATTATGACGTGACTCCTTATGTAACAACTAGATGGCAGCGTAGTAAACCCGACAAAAGTTGTTAACGTCAAAGCCTATAAGGCCGACCTATCTGGGTATACATGATCTAGGGTTCTATCTAGCAATGTTTCGCTTTTTATTTTATTTTGAACACATGAAAAAAAATAGTATTTGTTATATTGAACAACCATTGGGGTATCAAATGACATCACAATAACATTTTATAGCTTTTTGCATGGTATCTCTGTTCAAGTGTCTACGTTAATTTTGATTTTCCATATTTTCCAATGTTTATACTGTTGACAGTAAGTACTAAATTAGGTTCAAACTATACACAAACTCAATATAACACTATCTTAGTCATAATGACGACAATTGTAACTCTAAAAACCTAACACGAGACAAATTTGTTTACTGGTTTCCTTGTTAACAGTAAAGTCACATTGTTGAAAGAACCAACAAATGTTCAGTGATTGAAACCTTACTTACCTACAAATGACTTTTAGAGAACCCAAAGGTTCATTGCCGCCCTCACTTAAGCCCACCATTCATCTCTATTCTGAGCAAGATGAATTCAGTCTCTACCATCATATCCCACCTCCCTCAAATCAATTTTTATATTATCCTCCCATCTACATCTCAGCCTCCCCAAAGGTATTTTTCCCTTAGGCATTCCAACTAACACTCTATAAGCATTTCTGGATTCCCCTATATGTGCTACATGCCCTGCCCATCTCACACGTCTGGATTTAATATTCCTAATTATGTCATGTGAAGAATACAATGCGTGCAGTTCTACGTTGTATAACTTTTTTCATTCTCCTGTAACTTCATCCCTCTTAGCCAAATATTTTCCTAAGCTCCTTATTCTCAACACCCTTTATCTCTGTTCCTCTGTCAAAGTGAGAGTTCAAGTTTCGCAACCATACAGTACAACCTGTAATATAATGTTTTATAAAGTCTAACTTTCAGTTTTTTCATAGCAGACTGGATGACAAAAATCTTCTTAACCGAATAATAACAGGCATTTCCCATATTTATCCTGCGTTTAATTTCCTCCCGAGTGTCATTTATATTTGTTCAGCTGTTGCTCCAACATATTTGAACTTTTCCACCTTTTCAAAAAACAAATTTCCAATTTTTTTATTTCCATTTCGTACTATGTTCTGGTCAAGAGACATAAGGCCCATGCACAATGAAAATTAAACATAACCGTAACATAAACACAGAAGTTTGCGCCCAGGCTACCAAATGGGATCATTCACAATGATTCACATAAGCATTGACATAAACATTACCATAAGACGTTAACATGAAAGTTTGCAAACTCCAAACTTTCATGCTTATGATTACGTGATTTGCAAACAGAACACAATCGTGGAGCGCTCAAGTATACGACAGAATATGAGGAAATGGCGTCGTTATGTTTCCATGGTTACCAAGTATGTTTGCTGTTATGTTTATGTTCCCATCGTGAATGATGGTATGACTTCTTGATTTTACTGTAACGTTAAGTTAACGCTTACGTTATGTTTAATTTTCATTGTGAATGAGCCTTTAATCATAAACTTTGTCTTTTCGGGATGTGGGCCGAGAGAAAAGCACTAATGAAGATGTGGAATAAGAGTAGGCCTATTCGTAGAGAATGGAAAGGAGACTAAGTTGAAGAAAACGAAAGCAGTGGGTCAGTGGCCGAATTAAACATCGCAACTCTAGCAGGCTTTGTGTTGTTGCTCGTGAATTGGCCCTAGCACCGTACCGGAGAGAACACGGGAGGTGGACACGTTTCATTATTTCAATCATCTGAGACTGGCTCTCTCACTCTGCCTCTCTAAAATTTATTATTCTGTTTTTTAATACACGTCCAATCTCTGTGAAGTGATCTGTTAGCATGTGCGGGAGATTGATTGCCTCCGAGTCCGCATCAAGCGAGGCACCGGCACCAGTATATATTTGATAGCAGGCGCGGAGCGGCGCAACGCATCGAACTCGCCACTCAGCTCATCTCGTCCTCCAGACATGTCGGCCCACTCCATTAACCAGTGGCAATTAATTCATTACGGTTATTTATCTGATATTAACTAATTGAAAGTGGCATGAACGATTTCTTTATTGTCTCAGTACAAAAATAATAAAGGGGAAGTATTATGACCAGAGACAGGTAAAATACGAAGGAAATATTTCCAAAATATGAAATTTATTTCGAAAAAAAATATTAAATACATATTTCATTGCTAAAATATCTTCGTTTCTAAACAATTTGGAGCAGGTTTTCATAATTATTGACAAAATAAGCCATTACAGATTACTAGTTTGTCTACATATACGGTCTTACTAATAAAAACTCTATATACAGACGTTTAACTGTCTTATACAAAGAGTAGCTCGTTTATAAGTCGTGTGTAAATTCCCTACTAATAATCACTACATACATCGTGTATAACAGTATAACTGTTAACGCAGCTACGTCATAGTTTCGTCATTACTTCATTACAAAAGGTAATAGCATGGATAAATATATAATAGGATGCGAAACTGCGGTCAGCACCATCTGGATTTGGGAGTTTGAAATAAGGTGATCAGCGCCCAACGTCGTAGGTGGTGAATATTAGAAGTACGTGTTGGGTACATTACCGAGAGTTCTCTATTTATCCGTTCGAGATATTGCTGTACGTGAGAGTCGAAGATGAAGATGGCGGACTGAAACTTGCTAATAAGTGAACATAAAGTGATACGTGTGTGTATAAGCAGTGTATGTTAAAAAAAGTGATGTTTATGGACGTTTAGTGTTGTTGAATGTATTGTAAAGTAATAGTAATATAATAAATTGAACTATCTAAGTAGTTCTTGCAGACTTTTCTATACCCAAAGAATACAATTCCAATTATCTAACCTTTTGCTTTATTTTTTGTCTCTGTTTGGTTATATTTTAATCGGGTAGTGTAAAACACATCGTCTCTTTTATCTTCCTGTGGGCTCCGGTAAGAATTTTCAGTAGAATATGCTGTGAGGAATAAAACCGTAAATGTTTTATTTTAAATTGGGTTAGTTTGAATATCGATGAGGGTGGGAGGGAATACTTTCTGCACAGTTTAACATTTTCGTCACCAGGTGCGCTGCTAAATGCATGGAGTAATTACTCCTTTCACTACTTGGTGCGCTGCTAGATGTAATAACACCCCTCCCAGAAATAGATGGCAGCAAGATCAATTTCTACAACAGCGCCTCTAGTATGTGTTACGGGAAACTCATTAAGTTTCGCATCCTATTATATATTTATCAATGGTAATAGAATATCTGAGATTCTCTATTGCATCCGGTAGAGCGCTCTAGTGTGCCGTGTTAAGTATCGATAGTACAACTGGCTCTGATCGATTACACACTATATTTTGGTCAAAGAGTACATGCTACAGCAATATTATTCTACTTATTCTGTACTCTTTGGTGTGTTTTTCTGTGGTTACAAGACATCCATCATCATAAAATGACAGTCGATACGAACAGCTGTTAGAGAGGCGGCCATTTTTTCTCTATATACAACGTTTAAACAAGGGATTTCGTGTATACAACTACTGCAATGCAATTTCCATTGTATAGTTACAGACTGTTTATACATCCATCGCTTATGCATGGTTTATTAGTAACGTTTTCTGTCTCAACTCTGCATAAGTCTCGTTAAAAACTGTACACGGTTTATTAGTAAGACCGATAATATACAGCACCGATGGGCGTTTGAGTGCATTTGCCCTCCGTGCGCACGAGGAATTCCAAGTGCGAGCGTTGTAGTGTGCCAGCAGCTATAACAGATCTTACAGCTTTTAATGAGCTAAATTTAGCACTTCAGGGAAAAGAAATTCTTAATACACAATTTGCAGATACAATTGCAGCTTCTAAGGAGAAATTGCTTGTTATGGATACGTCAAATGCAAAAGGGCGAAATATATAATTTCCCATCCTTATCGAAGCGCATAGAATTTTTAACAATGAAAATTTCGAAATGTACGCATGTATTCTATCCGGTCTATTAGAGGAATTTACGTCAAGATTCCACGATTTAGTTTGCCGGGAAATGGATTTACGTATTTTTGCTACATGTTCTGATTCCAACTGATTATTGATAACGTCCCCCCTTGATTATAGTGTGAATTGATTTACCTGCGAGTGATCGAGAGATGCGAGCGAAATATGAGTCAAGGTCGAGTCTTATGCAGTTTTATGACGGATTCCCAAGAGGACGCTTTCCCAATCTGCATAATCTGTGTGAGAAAGTTTTGTGTTTATTTGGTTCCACTTATAGATGTGAACAGTTATTTTCTATTACAAAAATAAACAAATCTCGAACAAGAAATGATGGGCTTTTAACGGCAGTTCTTCGCCTAGCTTGTGCTAATACAGTTTCTCCAAATCTTGAGAAATTGAGTAATATGAATTAATGTGCAACAGACATGTTTTATTTTGTGTTTAAGGAAGTGTTTCATTACTTTGTGTTCTTATTTAGTTTGGTAGAATAACATTTTCTTTTGAAACATGCAGTACGTATCGCAACTTGAATAAACCGGTTTTCGTGCACTCCATAAGCACACTTCTCTCGTAGTACACCGAGCAAGCACAGAGTGCATAATTCTGCCCAACCCTGATATACAGGGACATCATTTTATTTTTACTTGAATTTGTATTGTACCTGAGTTTTTGAATATACTTCACTCCCACCCCCTCTACTAGTAAACTTCCAACCGTTCTCCACACAGAACCAAGCCTATACAGTCAAAGTCGCATTACGGTCATAGTAAACACAAACAGTACTGAGTTAGTGAGTATAGTACGTTGCAGAAATACGTTCGCTTTCATTATATTGAATCATATTCTCGCACAGATACTGTCGTCCGTTTGGCTATGTCACATCCCGGTTTCTCCCAACGGCTTCTGCTCGTCCCTCTGTAAAAAATATCTTATGATGAGTTGCCAGACCTAACGCGTTGCAAATATTTAATGGAATGTGTTCCACTGTATTTATTTTTATTTTTTTGTTTCTTATTTTTATTATCTAAATCGTGTTTATTTATCACTTAACGCCAATATGTATCCCACTGTGTTGTTTTTTTATTATTAATCTATTTTTGTGTATATTTTATTCAATTGTCGGTTTCTGGTTCAATTAATTAAATCCTAGTTAATTGTAATCTAATACTAATGTGTATACTAATGTGTTTATTTTTATTTTTACTGTGTACCTTTTTTTTGAATTATCGGCTTCTGTTTTTATGTGATTCGTATTTGATTCTAACAACATTAACATGTATTCCACTATGTTTATTTTTATTTCATGAGGTAAATTTTATGTAACTACCTCTTTTGATCTCATTATGTACCTAAATTGTATCGGTATGTAATTACTTAATTCCGATCCAGTTTCATGTTCAACTGTGTAAGCAAGTTTTATTCCTGGTTGAGTGTAAGAGAAGGCCTTACGGCCTTAACTCTGTCAGATTAAATAAAACCATTATTATTATTATTATTATTATTATTATTATTATTATTATTAAGACTAGTGGCTGGGTTGTCTTAGCTCTTTTCTGAAAACATTAATTTCTGTTAAGAATTGGGCGTCTACGTAATATTATACAACTGTTTAAAATAAATAAAAGGGTCTCGTTGATTAATTAACTGTCTCATGATTTCCATCCTTTCTACGACCCTGCGACAAAACCACAGTAGATAGCATGTCTGAGTAATTTTATCTTTTCGGATCGGGCAGAAGTGAAGATTGAATTTACAGTACGTAAGGTTCTCTTTTATAGAGTAGGTACAGAATTATTTTAACATGAGTTACTAGTATGAAGGACGAAACTGGTAATTGGAATTAGGTACAATAGTCTATAGTGCGATAATATGCAAACAAGAACTGAAGCCGGTATCGAAATGAACGGCCACCAATTTCAAAAATGTGTTTAAATATACATATTATGATTATTTTTCAATTTAACTTCATTCTCTATATTGTACGCTAATGTGCTGTAGACAGTATAATATAGGCCTACATTACATAATGAATACGTCCGAATGGACAGCTCAGTTCGTGAGTAAAAACACTTATTGTTAATACAGTACTGTATTTTGATTAAACAAAAATCTAATGAAAATATTATCAAACCCATAATCGCGATATTTCCTACTTTACGTAAATGGATGAACTATTTTTCTTTCCTCCTATACCTAGTAAAATGATTTGTTTGTATTTTACGCCAGTATCATCGAACTCCAATGGAAGTGGGTAGCAAACTTGTTTCCGGTTCTGAACCTTTAATCCAAAGGTATAGCCAGGTTAATATTAGAAATGTTAGTAAAAATAAAATGATGTCCCTGTACTTAGTTACAATTGGCTTTCAGAGAATTCGTAGGCTCATTGCCACCATCACATAAATCAGTCATCGGTCCCTAATTTCGTATTGCCGATCTCCCTTTGCTTATTGTTCCACTTATATCATCTTCGAGATTTCCATTTTAGTTATTTCTTCTTCTTGTTCTTCTTCTTCTTCTTCCTTTGAAGTATTTCGTCATATGGCCTGTTACGATCTCACAGTTGAATTTTCAATCCAGCGCCTTTTTGGACGACCGAGAGATCTCTTCCCGTTTGGACGATAGTGGAGCATGACTTTTGGGATTCTAGCTCTACGCATGCGATGCAGATGATTTATCCAGTTGTTCCGATAATGTTTTACGTGATTAACTACAAGTTCTAATTGTAATTCTTCCATTGCATCTTCATTGCGTTTGTGATCCCATTTCGTACATCCCGCCGTATATTTTTAGTTATTTTGACTTCTAAATAGACCTATGTGTGTTCATAGTAATGATTTTGTTTCCTTTTCCGATTTCCAAAATGGAATCCTTTGAATCTGCACGTATTGCCATATAATGTGTTTCCTTCAGATTTATTTTCAGACCCAATTTCCCATATTCCTCTAGAATTTTCCTTGTCATGTACTCAGACCAGTGTTTTTATTGATAATTTTATTAACATTTTGCGTGTAATTCGTTTTTTGGTGTTGAATAAAGTATCAAATTTTCCCGATAATATCGCAATAAAATAATGTCTCTCATCGTGTAATAACCCATCTCATCTCGTGTACCAAATTTGTTTGGACGCTAGAATCAATATTTATAAACATTACATAGACATGTACGTGACTCACTAATTATATTATACTTGTATACATTAACAATGTTCCCAAGGGTTGGTCAATCTAATAACTGGCAGGTAAAATTACTTTTATTCAGTCTCAACGTTAATAAATAAGAGAAAGTCAAAATGTTTAAGTATGTTTTCACGAAAGACTAGATATCATTTGCTTTTAAAGGAAAGAAAGTTAAAAAATAACTATTTTTCTTGTTTATCGCGCAAGTTAAGACTTTCGTAAGAAATCGTAAAACTGGCGGAAATTCACGTGAAAAATATTGCCATAAATGAACTATATTTAACACTAAACCTGTATATATTTCTAACCACAACTGAACATCCTGTTACGTGTTTATCGCTAATACGAATAGAACGCGGCTCTGCATATACTCCATGTCTTCAAACTCTTCCGCAATTACTACGTAAAGATTTATTTTATGGTCCTACAGAATTATCTGTTATGGTTACCATTGGTTATTAATGACGTAGCTCAATGGTTAGACCGCCAAGTGCGTAGAACTGGGAGTCCCAGGTTAGATCCCCGGCGCCGGAGCGGATTTTTCTCCATTAATAACAAATGGTAACCATAATAGATAATTCTGTAGGACCAAAAAAATTAATAAACAATTGGTTAAATGGCGATCTTACTCGTGTTAATTGTGTATGTGCGGCTTACAGCTGTTTCGGTGCTTCTTCACACCATCCTCAGAGCCTACTAGATCTCGGCGTCATCTCGAACTTCGCTGCCTGTTCTGTGGGTGCGTTCGATTGTTGAAAAGTGTTGAAATGTGGTGTCAAATAGTGTGTGTGTTCTGAAATTGATCTGTGTGTTGAGAATTTGATCAGGGTGTGTTTTATTGTGTCTGTATATTTCATATTGTTCTAGTGTATTGAGTTTTTGGGTTGTATGTGTACGATTTCCATGTCTGAATTTATGTTATTGTATGTGTGGTTAGCATTACTTATGTAAAACTCAACACACTAGAACAATATCAAATATACAGACACACTAAAACACACCCTGATCAAATTCTCAACACGCAGATCAATTTCAGAACACACACACTATTTGACACCACATTTCAACACTTTTCAACAATCGAACGCACCCACACAACAGGCAGCGAAGTTCGAGATGACGCCGAGATCTATTAGGCTCTGAGGATGGTGTGAGAAAGCACCGAAACAGCTGTGAGCAGCACATACTTACACAATTAACACGAGTAAGATCGCCATTTAATCAATTATTTATATTCAAGTGTTAAAAGTAGTGTACGAAAGATTCAACATGGAAAAAAATAATCTTTACGTAGATCATTAGCCCAACAGTGCATATCGTCGTTGTTCCTTCAATAACTCCTATGTGACACATTTATCGACTTTCAGATTTTTGCTCTATTAAATAACTTAAGGGAAGGCATAGGTGAAATTACTAAATCTTACAGTTTTCATTTTTTTTCTCAAAGACCAAGGACACCAGAATAAAATTATGTGAAACATTTCCTTATTAAGATGAAATGAAAGGCAGGATTTTTTTTTCAACGTGATTTTCTTTAATTTTCGACGTGTGGGAAAAAATGAAAACTGTAAGATTTAGTAATTTCACCTATGCCTTCCCTTAAATGGTGATACAGCAAATAATAAAACCTCCTATATGTAATTATATTTCTTTGTTTCGAAAATGTAAGAATTCACAGTCTCCTATGTACGGCTGCCATAGGATGAATAAATGTGTTTTTTTCTTCCTACTGAAAAATTGTATATTTTGCACATAGGAGTTACTGCAGGAATAACGACGATATATACTGTGGAGTCCCGGCCACAAAGTCACTCAAATGAGTAAGCTCCTTGTGTAGTGACAGTTGACTTAATATATGATATGTACACGTGGCCAGGCTACCAGGCGACAGATGGGCATAGCGAGCTACCATGTGGGACCCCCGTATAGGAAGGAGACTTCAAGGCAGACCTCGGCGCAGATGGGCAGACTTCTTCAAAGAACAGGCAGGTCAACAATGATTCAGAGAGGCAAGAGACAGAAGAAAGTGGAAACTACTCGAGGGACATTTGTGCATAGACAGGAAGTTGTGAAAGGCAGTGAGAAAATCATTGTTAAAGAAATTCAAATTCCTAGACTTAACTATCACGTCTAACGTGAACTAGCTCACTACGTTAGGCAAGCAGAGCTTTCCCTTATTTAAGGAGGCCTTTGTCCTTCATGGGACACAATAGGTTATCTTTATCTTTATCTATCAATATATACGTCGAACATGGAGTCAAGCCACCAAGGGAAAATATCAAAGGAGAAAGATTCATAAGCTACGGGACCCTTTTGTGGGGTAACCATACTTCGGTTTCCAAGTTTTTTGTTCTTCAAAAGGGACCAGTGATAATTTTTTGTGGTGTGTCTTCCAGAACTCACTGTAAACCAGTTTTCGTTCAACTAGGTATACTTACGTTACCGTTAATGTTTATTTTCGAGTGCCTTCTGTATGATAATCGTAATGTGCATAATCTTCCTACTTGCTCATCTATTCATAATTATTTAACCTGTTCCAAACTTGATATATACTCGTATTTAACGAAGTACAAATATAGTAGGCCTACTACAAGCAATATTTTTATTTTCATATCTGTCTATCTATTCGATCCGGTGTTAGGGATTAAGCCTCGGCGTAGCTCAGTGGTTAGAGAGCCCAGTGCGTAGAACTGGGGGTCCCGGTTAGGGCTGGGGACGGAGCGGTTCGGAGCAGTTAATGTGACGTCATTACTCGGTTGATCCGAGTATAGTACCGAGTACAAATTTGTGGCGGCAGATTTAAAATTCAGATAGATTGAGGGTTTTACAAGGGTTGTAGTAAAGCGCTTTCACTTTGCCAATTGACGAGAAAACAAAGCACTTCTCGTCATTGCAAAATGGCGGTTGCAAATTTTATTTGTGTGATTACAACTATTTGCGGAGTTATTTTATATGAAAGGCCTATTTAACATTCAGTGTTGTTACATATGACAGACGAAATAAAATTGATAAAATAATTTATAATACTAACAGCTAATAAATTAACATGTGAGGTAAACGTTAAACTCTGCAGCTAAGTAAAAAATAAGATAGAAAGAAACGGACTCCTTGAAGCGCTGCCTAAAACACTTAAAAAATAACACACAGAATTATTTGCTATTACGGAAAGTGGATAAAACAGTCAATAAAACGTGGAATCTTGAACTGAAGAACATAATGTTTATTTACTTTATAACGTTACTAGCCTTCCATACAACCATGTTCTCTTTGGTGAAGAGTAATATTATTGATAAATTAAAGTAATTAGGTAACATAATTCGTAGAAATAAATAGTCTACAAATAAAATGATGACTGATGAGGTAACACAAATCCAATAAACAGAAATAGAAAAAAATAGAATGCACTTCCTTTTTTACCATATTTCAATATTAATCAAACACACTATTATTATATTATTATTATTATTATTATTATTATTATTATTATGTACAGTAATACGTTCAGACTGGCAGTGTTCATTAGGCCCACTTGACAGGTCATATAATAGGATGAACTCTTCTTCAATACTAGAGTTTCAGCCCTCTTTGAGGATAAGGAAATAATTTGTCCTGCAGAAGAAAATATTTAAATACAATCACTTAGTACCTACGTTGTTGTCTGGTAGAACTAATTGAAATACGTGAACTCTGTTCGAATGTTTGAACTGACCGGTAACGGCTACGGTTAACCGAGTAACTTCGGTGCTCCGCTGCCAAGCACATAAACCGATAGAACCGAGTTACTCAACAGTTCTACTCGCTCCGTCTCCAGCTCTAGTCCCGGTTTCGATCACCGGCGCCGCAGCGAATTCTCCGTTAATAACCAATGGGTCTTCAGCATTTTCCAATTGATTATGAGAAAATGACAATAATAACAGTAATATAATAATAATAATAATAATAATAATAATACTTACTTACAAATGGCTTTTAAGGAACCCGAAGGTTCATTGCCGCCCTCACATAAGCCCGCCAGCGGTCCCTATCCTGTGCAAGATTAATCCAGTCTCTATCATCATACCCCACCTCCCTCAAATCCATTTTAATATTATCCTCCCATCTACGTCTCGGCCTCCCTAGAGGTCTTTTTCCCTCCGGTCTCCCAACTAACACTCTATATGCATATCTGGATTCGCCCATACGTGCTACATGCCCTGCCCATCTCAAACGTCTGGATTTAATGTTCCTAATTATGTCAGGTGAAGAATACAATGCGTGCAGTTCTGTGTTGTGTAACTTTCTCCATTCTCCTGTAACTTCATCCCGCTTAGCCCCAAATATTTTCCTAAGCACCTTATTCTCAAACACCCTGAACCTATGTTCCTCTCTCAGAGTGAGAGTCCAAGTTTCACAACCATACAGAACAACCGGTAATATAACTGTTTTATAAATTCTAACTTTCAGATTTTTGGACAGCAGACTGGATGATAAGAGCTTCTCAACCGAATAATAATAATAATAATAATAATAATAATAATAATAATAACAGCAACAGTGAGAAGTAGACGAAACAGAGGTTCGAAACTGAATAGCAAGCTAATTTCGTATTCGGGACGATATGACAAATCCTGACGTGTCACTTCGCCGATGGTTTATAATCTCCTAAGTTGAAATCTTCATTAAACAAACTTATCTTACGCAAATATAAGTCACAGACTGAGTTCGTAACGAGACAGGAGGTTTCGCTGAAAGACCAAAGAATATCTTGGTATTCCCTGATCTTGTCAGGATTATGAAATACTGATACAACGCACCTCTACTCTAAATCAGGCTTCAACCTTCACTTCTCACTGTAAACTGAAGTTATAGAGACTGCGATACGAGGGAAGTTGGTATTGAGTTTCGCGAATAACTCTTTGCGGCCTCATTCTGATTCCTGGAGTGAACAAGACATTGTGACAGTGTCTCATGAGAACATGGTCGATTACTTCGCATTCTCCCCTCCTTGCTTATGACGTGAACACCAACCCACATTGCCATATTAAATTCGATTCACAAGTGACAAGAATTTTGAAAGCAACACACCTCTTCGTGATATCATGTCACAAACTTAGGGATTGCCCCCCACTAAGCTCGTGAAACTCTGGGGAGACCGCGAGCATCTACCCTACATCCAAACACTCACAAACTGCCCTCCACTTCCTTCATCTTGGATAATATTCCAGACATGTCACTATAGACTCTCAAAAGGGGCTGTGAGAACCCTCCCCTCCCACGTCTTCGTTACGGACGTCCTCTCTGATCCCAGTTAGGCTGTCCACCGGCGTGTTGGATAAGACAAGGGATATAGGAAACCCCGAGTAATGTTGCAGCGTCATATTCACTGCAAAATACAATGGAAGGGTTGGCAAATACAGAGTGTCCCAGAATATTGTTGCCATGCTGTATAGATCTATCACTATGAGATGGCAGTCCGTTGTTTGGGAGTAAGCGTTGGACAGAGATACACATGTAGCGTAAATGTAAGCGAAGATAAACTGGTATAATCAGTATAACAAAAATGCATATCACAGCTATAACCAAACCACACAATTCAATCCTACCAGAACAAGAAACCAGAAGATAGCGCTGAGCTCACTAGAATTCGGAGGCTGAGGCAAACCACGTCGAAACTAATCAATCAGGTAATTTACCATCAAAATTATAACAGTAACACATTGAAGTAATTATTAATTGTTCAATAACGTTCATCAGTAATGGTGCTATGCATAGACATTTCGCTAGCCCGCGCTACGAGCGTGCTAAACTAGCCCCGGCTATCGAGTGATTACTTGTACGGGATTCATATCATATCATATCGCTAACACTGGTTTATGAATACGAAAAACTTTAGTTAGCTGATCATCCACCGGAATACCTATGAATATGGCCTTAGTGTTTTATTTTTATTCGTGGATTTTATTGCTCCCTTCAATCTGCACACTTTTCACTTCCACCCTGTATGTATACGTGTATATATTATATTATATTATATTATATTATATTATATTATATTATATTATATTATATTATATTATATTATATTATATTATATAATAATAATAATGGCTTTATTTAACCTGGCAGAGTTAAGGCCGTAAGGCCTTCTCTTACATTCAACCAGGATTAAAACTTGCTTACATAGTTGAACATAAAACTCGATCGGAATTAAGTAATTACATAATGATACAATTTAGGTACATAATGCTATCAAAAGAGGTAGTTACATAAAAATTTACCTCATAAAATAAAAATAAACATAGTGGAATACATATTAATGTTGTTAGAATCAAATACGAATCACATAAAAACAGATGCCGATAATTCAATAAAAAATGTACACAGTAAAAATAAAAATAAACATATTAGTACACACATTAGTATTTGATTACAATTAAGTAGGATTTACATAATTAAACCAGAAACCGATAATTGAATAAAATGTACACAAAAAAATAGATTAATAATAAAAAACAGCACAGTAGGATACATATTGGCGTTAAGTGATCAATAAACGCGATTTACATGATTACACAATAAAAGTAAGAAACAAAAAAATAAAAATAAATACAGTGGAACACATTCCATTAAATATTAGGTCTGGCAACTAATCATAAGATATTTTTCTAATTTACATTTAAAGTAAATTAAATGTTATATTATATTATATTATATTATATTATATTATATTATATTATATTATATTATATTATATTATATTATATTATATTATATTATATTATATTATATTATATTATATTATATTATATTACTTTCAATCCAACAATTCGTGTTATGACTATTTTCTGAAAAAAATTAGTCTTTATAATTTTCTTTAAAACTCCCATTAGTTTTACACATTTCTGGCAACCTTATATAGCCTATTCCTCTGGAATACAAAATTCCTTCATGCAGTACCAAAAATATCCTCTGATCATGCAACAAGTATTTCAAATCTTATAAGCTTAATTACACAAATTAATTTAATAAGGCACTGATACGGCATGACCAAAATCACATTCTTGTTATTGAGGATGTTAAAACGAATATTTTCAAGCGAAAACCTCCAACTCTATTATTCTGCACCATCACAATAATTTATCTTACATTTCACATAATCAGAAAAGTTAATAAAAACATTAGGCCTAAATATTAAGTGCCGTCGGTTGTATTTGAAGCCGCGACCATGGGATTTCAACGCCTTCATCAGAGTTTTTAAGTTTTTTTGAAACGCATGGCCAATATCTTATCCGAGCCTAATGAACTGTTAAACTGTTCCCCAAAGTGTAATGCCTTGTAGGCACTATATCCATTTCGAGGTATTATCGTGAACTTCAGTGTTTGCATTGAAACTTGCTTCATCAAAACAGTTGCGGGTTAAACAGGAAAGACTTTAAGTCCAAGCTCAAAACCGAGTACAATATTTTCTACATTTATGAGCAGAGTTTCAAGTTTAGAAGCTGGATGGTGTGTTATAATCCCCACGAAATTACTAAGGGGATGAATATTGCTATCCTTTTATTTCCCCCTTGGATGCTGCATCTTGTTAACATTTCATTTGCTAATGTTTCGCAGGCAATAAAACAAATATGACTCTATTTTAGGAAGAACTCGATCGATATCTTGCAGTGCTGTGCTCTAGAGTCGCTTCAGTGCCTCGTCCCGTTCACATATTTACAGAAACAGTCCACTCCAATGTGTGTATTAAAGCTACTGCCAGCATTTTTAATTTTTTAATTGTTCACACAAAATAGATTTACAAAACCTCTAATGGCAATTGCATTAATATTCTCATTATAGAAATATATTTTAGATTTATATATATATATATATATATATATATATATATATATATTTTTTTTTTTCCCCTGTAACATAGTTCTAGTAAGCTTATATTAAATTAATTTTCATCATTTTACTAGCTATCTCAAATCTCAAATTAATTACAATCGATTCAATTAAATTAGCTCATAAATTAAGTTACTACTTTACCTTATAGGTTTATCTAAATTTAAATAAATATGTAGTCTACTAGTCGTTAAAACTTAACTGAAGAATATTGCTGGGGAACCTTTTAAGTGTAGTGTAAATATTCGTAATTTAAATATGTATTGTATTCATTAAGGCTGGTTGAGTGGAAGAGAAGGCCTTATGACCTTAACTCTGTCAGCGAAAATAAAACATTATTATTATTATTATTATTATTATTATTATTATTATTATTATTAAAAACTGACTTCAGTTAATTGTGTAAGGGGTATAACTGTCATCCTTTTCACAGTCGTCGGGGACAGTCCACAGGATCACAAAATGTCCATACAACATGAAGTCAAAACTTGATAGTTTTCCCAGAAAAAAATCTTTTCTTATTTTATTTGCGTTATACTGCTTATATCGTTAGTAAAATTACTAAAACAATTACATCAGTAGGTATATCTAGCAAAGAGTTAATATTAGTTTAAACAAAAATTTGTGTGTTCTAATACGTTTTCGTGAAATTAAATAATAATGAATGCTTAAGTTTGTTAATATTTGGCGTGAGAGACGTGGCAACATGTTCAGCAGGCAGTACTCTGCACAGACGTACGCACTAGAGATGAACAACGACCGAGAAAGCAAGACTAACAGCGCCCGCAAAGTAGAAAACCCGCACAACAAGGTTGTATACGTCGCGTCGTTGACGTAAA
Organism: Periplaneta americana; assembly: GCF_040183065.1. NCBI lineage: Eukaryota > Metazoa > Arthropoda > Insecta > Blattodea > Blattidae > Periplaneta > Periplaneta americana. The sequence goes on from NC_091126.1 coordinate 28,213,415, forward strand.
GACTGCTTGTGAGTGTTTCGAGACGTCGAGATTGATCACTCCTGAAGTCCCGAACGTCAAGCAGCCTTGAATCGCCACAGTTGTTTATACTGACTGAACTTCTATCTACTTTGGCAACTGTTATATATGTATAAACAACCAAGTAGCCTATCTGAAACATTATCTCTACCTTTCAGTGTATAATAATCCGTTCACCTGTCTTTATTTAATTACTAGGCCCTTATTAAAAGGCTAGGAGTTTTCTTTTCATATGTTTGAGATCAAGTGTCCAATCTCAAGTAAAAAGATATTAACGTTATGTTTTATGTTTTTTAGAAATGCAAATTTATTTGAGATTTTTTTTTCTATTTATATAACCATAGGTAATATCATATAATAGAACCAGAACGCTTTAATAACTAAGCTACTATTCTGTTTTGCCTTTTTGTCTCATTTAAACATTTATAATATTATTTATTTCAATGATGTATGTTATTCAAAGTTACGAAATCTTTCCACGCCGACCAAATGCAATTTCGAGAATAATGAGCGAGATTCGATGCGCACGAGACGAGACGAGACGAGACTCGAAAGACAAATGCAACGAACACAGCGAGCGAGAGTGATAGTTTTGTTAATCTCTAGTACGCGCATATCAGCTGAGTTCAAGCTCCCTCTCCACAGGTCTCCTGCCGAGCGGATGACAGTTCAGTGCAGTTCTATGAACAACTTACAGTAGCGTGCAAATTAATCCGAACAACGTAATTACTTATGCAAAAACACTCAAACGGGATAAAAAAAATGATCAAAGACATACCTCAGTAATCTATGTGGCCTCCCTTGTTCCTAATAACTACTCTGAAACGATTTGGCATGGATTCCACTAATTTCCCACAAATATTCTTCATTTCTTCATCGCGAAACCATACACCAATGAGGGCAGAAATCATCTTCTCCTTTGTAGAACAATCCATTTTTTGCATTCTTCTTTTGCAAATTGACCACAAGTTCTCAATGGGGTTGATGTCGGGTGAGTTGCCTGGCCAGGGGAGTACCTGAATATTTTTCTTGTTGAAGAATTCTGTAGTTTTTCGAGACGTATGGCATGGTGCCAGGTCTTGTTGGAACACACCTCTGCCATCCGGAAATGATTTTTGCAGCTGGGGTACGATTCTGGTTTCCAATAAGTGAATATATTTGTCAGAATTCATCATTCTCTTGATAGGTATTAATGCTCCATGCCCTTCAATTGTAAAACAACCCCAAAACATTACTTTAGGTGGGTATTGGGTGCTTGTTGGAGATGAGCTGCTGTTGCTTTTTCGGATCCATTCCGTACGTAAGAAACACAGTGGCCGTGGACCTCGAAATGAGACTCATCGGAAAAAAGTGCATTCTTCCAGTCATTCACTGTCCAGTGTTGATGTAATTTTGCCCACATTAAGCGTTTTTTGCACATAACAGGGGTTAGCAGTTGCTTCTTAATAGGCTTACGAGCCCTTCGTCCAGCTTCCAAAAGCCTACGCCGCACGGTTGTGACGTGAATATTCGCCCCAGTGGTAGCCATTAACTCGCGGGTTAAATCGACAGCAGTTAGTCTAGGATTTAATTTACTTTTCCTGACAATTAAACGATCATCTGCAGGTGAAGTCTTCCTTTTCCGGCCACAGTTTCCTTTTTTCTGGGGTGTGATGGATCCAGTCTCCCTGTATCGTTTTATGATCGAATTAACAGTAGCCAAACCGATGTGATATTCTGCAGCAATTTGCCTCTGTGTCATAGAAGAATGCTCTGCTAATGTTATAATTTTAGACCGTTTTCGTGGAGTTGTATCCATTTGTGAAGACGACAGAATGTACACAGGATTGCAGTATTAAGTCTTCAACACAACTGAAATGCTTATAAGTACAAAACGACAGGCAAAATGTCACATATTATAAAAAAAATAATAACGACAGACCTTCAACAATGGAATTACACGTACTACAGATGTCAATTAAAGCGTTATGAGCAGCTGTGAGGCCAACAATGACAGAAAATGTAAAAATATGTCGTGTTCGGATTAATTTGCATGCTACTGTACAATGTCATTCACAGTTTAGCAATATCATAAGTTATTAATTTATGGAGAAAGTCGTCGTAATTCAAGTGGGGCAAGAAGGATGTACCGTCAACGTTTTCCGCAAAGAAGGTTACCAAATCGGCAAACTTTTGTAGCAGTTTCTCAACGATTATTAGAAACTAGGAATCTCTTACCCCATTTCGAAAATCACACAACCAGAAATTTGTTTTAATATGGTACTACTTTATGGAAGCGAGAGGGATTAAAATGTTGCATTGGAAAAAGTGCGTGTGATTTTGTGCAGTAAATCATTATTACTTATTTTTAGATGTACAATAAAAATGGAGCAATGTTGTTAAATGAAATGGAAATTTACCATAGTGTTCTATTAATGAGATTGGAAGTTTTTATTTGCTGCTCGTTTCATGTAAACAACAGTATTGTCATGGTCCGCCCCCTTCATTAGGACAGAGCATCTGTTTTGTGTCGGTACGTCTGTACCCGCTTGAGTTGTACTGTGTACTTGTAAACCCTCTTCTCCTTATCCAGCAACGTTGTCAAACGTCTAATATTGTAAACTTTAAGAGAGAATATCATCGAAATGATAGCCGTCCAAATCTTGGATTTAAAATATCGGCATACTAATCAATTCAAATGAACAAAAATAAAATGTAAATTAATGTTAAAAATACATAATGAAATTAAAAAAAAGAATATTCTGCGACAAGATTTGGTAGCTATCAAAACGATAAAAATTTATTGAAAATAAATAATATACATTGAATATTATAAAGGTGAATAGAGATGGTGATTGATGATGTTCAATGAAGATTTTAAAATGGTTGATGCAATTGTCTGAAGAGTCTTATCAGGAACCTTGTTTTCTGAGGATCTCCGATGTAAATTTGGGAATTGTTCCTCGCGCACCAAACATAAGTCCAATGACAGTCCAATCTTGAATATTATATTTATGACTGAGATCATCACAGCATGGAAGGTAAATAGCGCGTTTCTCTTCATGTACCTGCTTTGGTGATCTTAATTAATTTCGAACCTTACAGTGGGGTCAAGAATGAGAGCAGTCTTTTTATCTCGGTCAATTATTATGATGTCAGCACGCCGTGTAGATCCTTCCGTAGAAAGACATTGAACTTCCTCATATACTTCGTATCCCCATGTTCCCTTAATCTGTTAGCAATTATTGAGCGGACTGTGTTATGTCTGTCAATTCGCAGTAATTCGCCCTGAGGGCAGAAACATAGCACGTGGGGTAAATATTACAATTAGGAAAAAAATTGTGAGAACATTTTCCTTTCTTATGACATGAATAATCATCAGTTAAATAGTGGCACTTATACTCCTTACAACCTGTACAATGTCATATAATGTTACAGTGTTTTCATTACTATAAACTATGTGTTAATGTAAATGCATTAAAACAGTTTTTAAATGATTTTAATTTAAAATTTTTTTGTTAAAATCTTGCAAAATTTATTTGATGTCAGTACCTTCAATAGAACTTTTCAAGGTCAGCTATGTTGGCGTACTTAAGTATCGTATGTTATGCCGCTCTGTTGTACGGTAGACTGGCCAAATCGGCTGACCTTGAAATGTACTACTGAAGATGGGGCTGTAGGTCTCGAAACATGTACAGCCATAAATATATTTTTTTACTAGCTTTAAGTATTTTAAATTAATGTTTTTTAAAACTGTTTTATGCTCGACCATGCCGAAATGTAGTAATTATACACCTGGTAGTAGCCCTTTAATGCACCTCATTAAAGTACACCTATTCATTATAGTTCAGTTGTTCAGCCAATGAGAAATCACCGTTGTAGCACTATAAAAGCGCAAGTATCGATTATTCTCGAATATGCAATCGAAAGGCAACTAGCAAAACGTCACGGAGGCTGGAAATCCAATACTGTCGCAGAAGGTTATGTTCTCTTACTATAATAATTAGCGCTAATTGTAAATAATATTCAAATAAATTCAATTTGTCATCTCGTTTTTCAATTCTAAATCAATTTCCAGGTTATATCAAGATTAATCTTCATGTTATTCTCTAGATTATATCTAGGTCAATGACATTCGTTCCTCGGAAAAAATCAATACTTTCACGTCTGCGCACATCTCACAATTTAGGTCAGTTCCGCTCCTCACTTACATAACCATAACATTAATACTTATGAATAGACTTCGTGGAATTTCCACGAGAATCATAAGGTTTACTATGCACGCGGTATAGACTCTATGAGAAGAGAACGTGCAACGGATGGAGTATGCCTCTGATGTAAACACTGAGGAGTATACTGCGGTTACAATAAAACCTGTCTCCTGCATTCAAGAAATATAATGAATAATCATTGAAGTAGAAAATATCTAAACATGTAAATACACAATTATTTTGTAGTGAGATATATTAACTCTTAAAATTTAATGTAATATACTCACATCATCCTTGAATATGTGCATTGCAGTGAAGAGTTACGTACACTTTGAGCGACTGCAAAGTGAACCTCCAATGGTCACTCAAACAGTTTTTATATTGGGAAAATGTACGTTCATCATCATACGATGTAGTAGGTGCATATTTCAAGAACCAAAAGTCACTACTTTTTAGTACACCAACTTCAGACGTCTTGTCGTGACCTGATAGCATAACATTTATATTACGAAATTGTGAATAGGATAATTTTTAGCAATGTTTCCCAACTTACATTTCACTTTTTCTGAAATTAGTGAATTGTTATTTTTGATAACGGTTTGTGATGCGTTATAGACTATATTAAGGGCTTCTGAGAGTTGTAGTTTAGACGATTGTAACTGGGTGATGCTTTTGGACACGATTTTTAAATTAGAATCAATGAACAGAATATCTTCCAATAGTTCTTCAGAAGGCAATGATTTTACAGCTGCAACAGCGGAACTGTCTGCATTGCATTAATTACCTCCATTATTTTGCCGTAATATTCTGCATAATAATTAACAGCATCCAACCACGTTTTCCAAAGGGTCAAGAATGGCTGCGGGGGTAACGGTATTCCAGGGGCAATTGTTTGGAACAACAACACTCTCATTGTAGTATGTTTGATTGAATTCTTGTCTGCACTGAACAAATGTTAAGCTTTGACTATTCCAACCACAGTAATGCAAAAACAACTGCTTACATAGGTATACATTAGCTGTAGCTGCTCTATCTATTTGGACTGGTCACATCTCTTAACATGAACTGCTTATACTACAAGACCGGCCGGTCGCTCACCTCCTCTATACTACCGTACATCGGCAACCTGATTGCATGCTGCGTGTGGCAATTCAACGAAGTCTACTTATGAATAATTTCAAGTTAGAAATATGGTCGAGCATAAAAAGTCGTATGCAACTTGCCTAAAATGGTACTGAAGACGCTCGTATGAAAATTACGAAACGAGCGCAAGCGAGTTTCATAAACAAACTCGCGTCTTAATTACTACCATTATAGGGGCCGTTGCATAATGTACTATTATTATATTAAGATTAAGACGTTACATTTTAAAAGTAGGCCTGTTTCCTTGTCTTAGGAGACTGAATATAGCTTCTTGAATCAAGAAATCTTAACTCAGCTTTCTTTTTCTCCTCACCAGCTCCATTTATAATCCAGTATATGCAACAGTGCCCTAACGGAGGAACCGCAGTTATATAAGATAACATACTCCAGTATTAAGAGCAATGTTCCACGAACTTTCTTTCACGTAGTGATGGATTCTCTCTCCCTATATGACGACAGTGCAGTGTATGTTAATATTAAAGCAAGTCCCAAAGGGCTTGAGTTTTGAATTGGCTGTGAAAGTGGTGTGTTGCTTCAATTGGATCGTGGCCTGCACCGCAACTCACAAAGTAAAGAGCTGGTAGTTTTCTTAATTAATCGCTTCAAGTTTTGTCTTTGCAACGAGAAGACCCGTACTATGCGGTCACAGGTACTAAGTTTGTTTGGATAACAACTTCCCTTTATCTCCCTCTACCAATTCGGGGCGGGAAATTGCCACATTCTGCAAACGCACCAGCTCGGCCAGTGGTGGATTAAATATTGTGACGCGCTCACACTGCGAACGCTCATCTTACAGAGAAATGAAGTAAGCTTATACTGTACGATTTAGCAACATTTCACGATACCACGATATTAAAAACTATAATTATTCCATACTTTGAATGGTGAGGTAACAGGAGGCTACAAGATTAAGGATTACTGGAGTTTTTAAGTGGACGACGCACGTGCATCTAAACTCCAGTTGGGAGAGCGTTGGTACGCTTAATCAAAGGTCCCGGGTTCGATACCCGGCCCCGGAACAATTTTTCCCTTGAAATTATTCAAATTAACTTTACAGGGAGTTACACCTGGAAGCTTGATTTGCATAATACATGTCACTGTACGTAACAGAAAATCACAATTTAAGTCACACAGAGTTAGTGTGCACTCAATGTTGGTTGCTTGACAGTTGTCAGCCCACTTTGAGGTCTGTGGATATAGAGGGAAAAATTGGATCGGTGTCGGGTAGAGTTCCCGGGTAGCTCAGTTGGGAGAGCGTTGGTACGTTTAACCAAAGGTCCCGGGTTCGATACCCGGACCCGGAAGAATTTTTCCCTTGAAATTATTCAAACCCCATTTCAGTTTGGTTGATAGGCTTTCCCCTCTACTCACACTCTCTACCATCAGTGAAGGGGAAGCTGCTACTGTCCATCTTACTAACGTTCGACTAATTGACTTTCAACACAGTCACGAAATTTTATTATTGAAAATGTTTACCGGTAATCTTTATTTCGAAAGCCTATACTAAGTGTTAATATTTCATTTTATTGCTATTTATATCAACTGGCACGTTAAAAAACTACTGAGAGCAGAAGATAATAGTAATATGCGTTACAAGAGCGGTATGTTGAAGTTTTCATGTTCGAGGAAAAGTTTCAAAAAGCGAAACGTATTTGAGCTTTTTTAATTTCCGAGAATTGAAAGAAAACATACCGCTCGTGTATCGTACATTATTTTGTGCGAAGATCATTTATTACATACCTGAAAGAGGAATTTCTAATTAGTTGCAATGAAATCTCCATCTTGGTTTCTGTTCAACGACTGCAAATTTGCAAAACAAAAATATCTATCTTCAACACTGTTGCTTTAATATGTTTTCTGTGTTTACTATACTCCAGCAGGCCGTGATACACGTCTGTCTTTTTTTATCCCCAGTGTATGATGGATCTGGAATCTTGTTGATTTTTTTACGGCTTCCTTAATGTTACTTGCATCACGAATGCAGTAGGGGAGAGTCGGGTAGTATCGGACATCGGGTAGTATCGGACAGTGTGTTTCTTTCATCTACTACCATATGGTAGTACTTGAATGACATGGTTACGTTTCTCTATACGACATCACAGAAACGTAACCATGTCAATCAGGTACTATCATCGTGTGGTAGATGAAAGAAACTCACTGTCCGATATTACCCGATGTCCGATACTACCCGACTCTCCCCTAACTTTAGTGGAGTTGTAGAGTTTACTTAATTTTTGCAAATATTTAAAAACAGTAATTAACAGTGCTATTTAGGTGAAATTGCAGTGGTAAGTTTCCAATTTATAATTATTACTATATTGAACGTCTCTAAAAATAATATGTTAAAAGCCTAAAGCAGTAAAATCAATATGTCACTTAAGCTGTAAGAAGAGGGAAATTGTTATGTGTGTTAGGTTGGGAATACTGAATGTGGAATTTTAGACTTTCCGCGGATTGGTTTTGTGCGGAAACTAAGCAAATACGCACGATCTCGCACAAATGTTTTCTTCATCGCTAGTTGCTACTCTATAGCATACACAACTGAACAATCTGCACCGTGTCACTCCCCCTGACTTCATAATACAAACTAATATTTCTTAATTTAATTTATTATTAGTTGGAAATATTATAAGAACGACACTAAAATATACACAAACATGTAATTGTCAAACTTGTGTCACTGTATTTTATATCCGCTTATGTACTTTAATTAATATTTTATTTTCTTGTGTGTGCAACTTGGGGGGGTGCAGGTAAAAGTGGTAACAGCTACCGTTCTGTTACTGACGGACTCTGGGAAAGTAGAAGGGGAAAGAAATGCCTTCGCATCCTCTCAACTTGTATGAAATGTCGTTTAGCAAGCGAAGTACTTGACTGACGGCTCACGTGACTCTTGTACGCAAAGTGGGACAGAGGAAACAGGACCACTTCAACAATTACACTAATATTTACAATTTACATTATTTACACTAAACTAGAATTAGCTACTTCTACTATTTACACTACAATAAAAATGTAGGCCTACATTGATCAAATATTATTTACCCTATCGCATCCCTAGAACAATACTGTTGTAACTCCCAAAAATTGCATTTTGTGTTACAGGCAGTTTTGTGACCTTTATTTTTGCAATGCTTGGTAAAAGTGGTATAAGTCGGTTTCCACAAATATTTCTTATTAATTCATTGACAACTTACGGAACATCTCGCTGGGTAAAGAGACATAAGTATTTCTCCCATTACAATAATTCATATAGAAGAAAATCAAATTGACATATACCAGTGTGAAGAGTTTTTTTCCTTCTCCTGTAAGATTAACATTTTTGACTTGTGCCACTTTTCCCGAGCACTACAGATTTAATCCTCTATCAAACAGCAGAACAGTCGTATATCTAAGTTCAAGGCAAAGTATGCAGAGCTCATACTGATCCTTGATAATACTGAGTTTTCATGCGACTTTTAAGTGTTTATCATTCATTTACTCAAAACTATATTATTTTAAGGGTTCGATATATATAGTGTTATGTATTGTAATGCAATGTATTTCTTTTCATAATACCACAATCTAGTATATAGTCACGAAGCTTGAGTTGTGAGGGTGCTAGAAACAATAGACTGTGCAGGTACTATTTCACATTGTCTATAATGAGACGATATTAGCGATCCTAGTGGTTAGCAACTATCTATGGATGCATATTTACTACGTATTTAGCTTCGTGACAGTATATACTAGACTGTGATAATACTATGGCCTATTTCCTTCTAAATCTTGTACAACAGTGTGAATAATGTTTGACCAATGTACGCCTTCATTCTTTATGATAGTGTAAACAGTGAAAATGGCGTATTTTAGTTTACATAGTGTACAGGGCTGACAAACATAGACTATTCTGAATAGCCGATTGTCTGAAAGACTGCTTTTCGTCTCTAGAATACGATCTTTCTTTCTTTATTGTTTATTTTACGATGCTTTTTTTCAACTGCTTTCATTACATAGCGTCTGAATGAGATGAACGTGATAATACCAGCGAAATGAGTCCAGGGTCCAGCACCGAAAGTTACCCAGCATTTTCTCTTAATGGGTTGAGGGAAATCTCTGTATAAAACTTCAACAAAGTAACTTGTCCCAACCAGGATTTGAACCGAGCCACGCTAGTTTCACGGTCACGAATGCTAACATTTACTCTACAGCGATTAACATGATCATTCTTCAATCATTACTTTTGTAGAATATTAATTCTTAATACAGTATATCAATTTTTCTTCAGTTTGTTAATCATTCCTTCGATCCAAATTGTACTAGTTAACACTAAATTGTAATTGTTTAACTCTTAGAATTACATGTAACTAAACACATCTACATTTTGCTTTTACTATTATTATTATTATTATTATTATTATTATTATTATTCCACTGTTTTCTGTATTGATGCTATTTATATTTGCTATGTATTTTAATACTGGTTGAGTGGAAGAGAAGGCCTTGTGGCCTTAACTCTGCCAGAAAAAGTAAAAATAAGTTAAATAAATGAAAAAAAAAATAAATTGTAGGATATGTTATCGTAGTATCAAACTTTATCTGTATGGGAATGAGTATTTAAGAGTTGTCAATTCATTAAAAAAAAGTGAATCTCGTACAACGTTAATGTAAATTAATTTTATTTCCTAGAATATGTCTACAAAATAAAATAATAAATAAAAATAAATAAAAAATTAATGCATAATGAAATAAATAAAATAAATAAATAGAAAAATAGAAAAATAAACAAACAAGTGGATAAATAAATAATGAAAGAAAGAAATAATACCTTAAACTCTCGAACAACATCATTAATATTTGCACCTTTTTGATGGCGTTGAATAATATTTACTTCGTGAGAAATACTCGGACGTGAACGTGTTTGTGACATAATGCCTTACCGGTATGCGGGGGCTTGGATTCTCGTCACAACAACAGACTACGTTGTACTGTTTTCTGATTTTTTTTAGACTCGAACGCATTCTACTAAATCGGCGGAGCAGTGTATCATGTGACTTTAGTTGTAAATGATTTGATCTCTGGCTCTAAAAGGAATTCCTTGAACTGACCAATTGCTGAGCGGGATGTTATACTTGCTGCTGAAATAAGGCAAGCATGGTTCATAAATGCCTCGTTTATCTTACGAATATTAAACACTACTCTTTTTCTTACGTTTATATTTCAATATTCAAACATATTATACGTAGTGCTTGAAGGCAGTATAATACAGTACTGACTACAAAAAACGGCTGATCATACACACAAAAACTTATGCTCAGTTATGTATTAATGTAAGCGGTTACCTGATGGGAATTTTCCCACAGAGGATATTAGTATATATCTCCTAATAATAATAGCGAACTAGCTACATCCAAATAGTAGCTTTTAAATGCGAATCATTATTCCATAACAGTTTACTATGCACTTTCCTCATTTTGCAGACTGCAATGTCTGATGAATAATGTATGCCATTATCAGTTAGGTATGAGATGTCCCTCGAAATTGCAAAAATGTGTCATCTTTCTCTAACTGACAGTTCATTAAAAGTTTTATTCTAAATGCTATAGCCAAGATATTTCCAAATGATAAGAAGAAATATATTTATCCAGAAACACGATAGCTAAGAGAATACAAAAATTAGCAGGACACACTTACGTGAAGAACCTATTTGCTTCTCATTGTTTTGACGAAAGCATAGAAGTATCTGATACCACAGTCTAGTATACAGAGCAGAGATGGGCATCGTGCCTCACTTGAGAATTTGTGCCTCACTGACCTTCACAGAGCTTATCGCTCTGAGTGACATCATCTTCACAGTCCCAATTTCTCCCTCAGGCGTGGGCAGGTTCTATATCAGTTTCATAAGCAATAACAGTGGTGGCATAATGGCATTATCAAAGCAGTGTGTAAGCGTTAGAAAACGATTATTTCATGAGAAATGGAGGAAGAGTTTTTTCGCTGTTTAGAAGGGGAGAACATACGATGTATGTTATGTTCGAAAATCCTATTAGGTATTAATAAATTTAATATACTGTACAACGACATTACTCCTTATGTCACAAAGAACATGCTGAATTAGAAGGTAAGACAAATTAAATGTAATTTTTCGTATTATTCCGAAGAAAATTTATGATCTTAACATTTGCATAGTACACTAAATACGACATTATACCTTAAACATGATGCATTAAAAGATACGAGGAATTAAATGTTGTTTGTACGTATTATTTTCGAAAGAAATATATAAAAAAATATCAAATGTGCGTAAAAAATGAAATATGATTTTCTGAAATTATTTTAGGTCGAGAACGTGCAAATCTATTAAGTAATCTTGAGAAACGCCAGAATATTCAAGAAAATAAACATAGACAACATGATGGAATATTATTGGCTAGTTACGCAATTTCTTGCCTGCGATTTAAATCAATTCAGCTACGGAGAAACAGTAAAGAGGTTTATGATTAAAGCTGCCAAATTAATTTGCCAAATTGAATAAAAGTTTTCGAGTCTCTCACGTCTTTCCTAATAATTCGCCTTAGCGATTACGATAAGGTGACGCAGGTCACAGCAGTTTATATTTCCCATCCTACTCTGCAGTCTCCTCTCCTAGTAAACAAACTATTTCAAATCGAGTGCCTCACGTAACCGAAAATTGTGCCCATGTATGATATAGTCACGAAGCTTGAGTTGTGAGGGTGCTAGGGACAATTGACTGTGACGGTACTGTTTCGCATTGTCTGTAATGAGGCGATATTAGCGATCCTAGTGGTCAGCAACTATCTATGGATGCATATTTACTACGTATTGAGCTTCGTGTCTGTATATACTAGACTGTGCTGATACCTCTCAGCTTGTTTTTGAGCGTGGTATAAATGGAAACCTCAGTTACAGGAGACTTATTTCATTGATAACTGCCGGAAAAACATAATTCAGAAATTGGGTAGTACAAATATATGAGTAGTTTAATATCAAAGACGGACATCTGAGGAGGTACTTTTTAAATCGTATTAAGTCCACTTTTTGACGTAATTGAGTTTTATACCATTTCCGCATATTCTGAACATGCTCTATCCAATGGTGAAATCAATTCGCGTCTAACTCTATTAGGTCCCAAGAAAACAAAGCTTGAAATATAGTGTTCAGTTCAAATCGTATTTTATCCACCTTTTCGTCCATTTCAAACAATATTAAGTCCTCATCAATATATGTATAAAGGGCAATTACTAAACTATTGCCGCTCAATATCAGTTGACTTTTGAGATGGTGGAGAAACATTTCAGAATGTATGAAGAAATAGTAATAGCTGAAAGTTAGAGACCATTGGTTGTGTAAATGCATGCACAAATAGTTGGGAAATCAAGAATTATAAATCACTTTAACTACACCCGAAGAAACTTGTTGGGATCAGCGATATGAAACAAATACTGCTGAAGAAAACCATTAAAAATGGACAGATTAACGTTCCAGCCTTTCTCAGAATAAGACAATGAAACATCTAAAAAAATATTATCCTTTATATTGTTTTGTTTATGTAAACAAATTTGATAAATTTGAAGCATATTCAAAATTCAGAATTCATTTATGTTGTTTTTCATATCAAACCATATTATGTCCATACTGTTTCTGTGATTATCGATAAAACCATTTTGAAAATGATTTCAATGAAAATAGATCCTGAATATTGAAGTCTATAAATAGATTTGGACACTTGAAATTTAAATGTATCTCCAAGGGTTTAGGAGTTAACGGTTTCTCCTCTCTCCTGAAAACTTTGCTTTAATGGACTTAATACCATTTGAAAAGTACCTTCTTATCTGTCGTTTCCATAGTTTTGATCTAGAGGCAACTTTTTAATTCACAGTGTTCTTTGTAATATTTAACACAAGTTATTTTATAAATGTAGTGTTAGAGTTTGCATATGGTTTCACTATAACTGGAAAGAGCATGAAAAATAGTATAAAAAACGACAGCTATCTAAATTTCGGTTGAGGTCAGATGTCCGTCTTTGATATTAAGTTACTCATATAACAGGTTGTTGAACACGGTGTTACTTGTTATGTTATAATGAGATATTTTACTTTGTGAAAGCAATTTGTTTACGTTACGAACTTAAATCGTGTCATATTCAACAATTGCTAATTTTCTACAAATGTAGAAATAAACAAGGGATGTATATCAAAAAATTGTGGTTTATATCACATTTCGCCCATGTTTGTACATCACTGATTTCCTATCGTTCTGCAAACAGCAGGTTCTTCCAAGATACAGTACATTTTGTCAATCTCCTGGCCGTGTCCTAGCGCTTGACGACTGTGAATGTTTTCAAGAACATAAAATGCGCTTCATTTTGACGTCGCTTCTCTAAAAAATTGACATAATTTCGTAATTTATACCCTAGATCATATATATCCAGATTGATCGGCGTTATAAGCTTTGACCACAGTCCAGTGCAGCCGTGGCGAAAAGGCCATGGTGCGCCGAGCCACTGTGTAAGCTGCAACGTGCATAGCACCTATGGAGGGAGGCGGACAACCGAAGGGGAAGTTAATGTTTAGGACGTGTAACGAAGAAAGAAATGAACAAGAAAACATAGGACACATTATCACAACCCAAAATTAACTGTCTTCAGAATGTCTCTGCGACAAAGTTTCAAAATCAGGAATTATGTCACTTACTGCCAATCGTAGTTGATCACGAAGGTATTTGTCTGTCAGTCGTGATCTAAATTTGATTTTTACTATTTTCATTGTTGAAAATAATTTTTCACAAACGTAAGTTACAGCGAACATGGCTTCAACAGAGCAAGCGAAAGAACGAAGCTTCAAATATTTATTTTTTTCCAAAGATTTGAAAAGTTCAACATTTCTCAAGTCCTTACATCTAGCTTTCATTTAACATCACATAGTAAATCTGTGAGTTTAAAGTTGAAGATCTAACCGCATTATGCGTACATCTGCTGAAAAAGGATCGACGTACAGAGATGATAATAATAATAATAATAATAATAATAATAATAATAATAACACTTAACCTTTTAATGTTTCATCAGTAACATGTAGTAACTTATAATGCCGTTTTATGTTATACAACCGTTTTCCTAGTAATATTTGTGAACAAATCATACATTTAATATTTTCATCATGTTGTAAGCAAAAGAATGCATCCTCCCAACCTACTTGAAACTTTCGTTTTTTATAGAGGTACATGGTTTCGAGAGAGATATTGCGACGATACGCCACTCGCAGGTCCGAGACAAATACAAATAGAACGGAGTTTGACTCCAGTGAGTAAGAGGGTGGGGGTTGTAGGTAGGAAGCGAGAGAAAAGCACTGCGAGCCACAATGTGCTCGTGAGTCGCATTTTCGCCGCGGCTGGTCTAGTATATACAGTCGCGAAGCTTGGGGTGACTTTTTGCATTTCTCGCGATACTTGCTAGCCGCTTGGAGCGCTGTGTGTACTAGGAACAATAGACTGGGTCACTGGCATCGTGATCTAATACAGGCCGTAAGGCAGACCATGTGACTCGCTTAACCCGATCACGAAGGGCGGCGTTTCAACCATATAAATTAATTGGAATGCATAAAAAGTAACATATATTTCTCTAAAATGTAGTGTAATTGCATTAATAAAATTTAAAACAATGATTAGGAGACACTTCAGACATAATTCCTTGCGAGTTAAGGTGTAATATTATTTTTGGTGTGAAAATTACGTTGTTCGTATGTGTAATAGACCTACCTGCCTTTATATCGATTTAATATTGCGAAATAATTGTACATTCAGTTATGCACGATTCAATAATTTTCAGTTGCACCGCACGAATATTTAGATATGTTGAAATTATAGGTTATATTTACTGTCCCAGTTGCCCCTTTCTGTCTAATTTTAGTGGTCTCCAATGCCCTGCCATTCATATGGAAATATTATAGGTTATGTTTACTATATCTTATATTCCCAAATTCGCAATTATACATTATAATTAATCATAATGTCATGTATGATACTCCGCACATTCAATTTGTCTGTATTTTAATACTACAATTGAGTATTGAATTATTGTACAGGGACATCATTTTATTTTAATAACATTTTCAATATTAACCTGGCTATACCTTTCTATTAACGACTGAAACAGGAAACACCGTTTGCTACCCCTTCCACGACGGAGTTCGATGATACTGGCGTAAAATACAAATCACTTTACTAGGTATAGGAGGGAAGAAAAGTAGTTCATCCATTTATGTAAACTAGGAAATATCGCAATTTTGAGTTTGATAATTTTCATTAGGTTTTTGTTTAATCAAAATACAGTACTGTATTAACACTTAGTGTTTTACACACGAATTGAGCTATCCATTCGGAAGTATTAATTATGCAGTGTATATTGTACTGTTACAGCACATTAGCGTACTATATAGAGAATGAAGTTAAATTGAAAAATAATTATAATATGGATATTTAAACACATTTTAGAAAATGGTGGCCGTTCATTTCGATACAGGCTTCAGTTCTTTTGTGCATATTATCGCACTATGGACTATTGTACCTAATTCCAATTACCAGTTTCGTCCTTCGTACGAGTAACTCATGTTGAAATAATTCTGTACCTACTCTATAAAAGAGTACCTTACGTACTGTAAATTCAATCTTCACTTCTGCCCGATCCGAAAAGATAAAATCACTCAGAAATGCTATCTACTGTCCGTTCAAGTGGTTTTGTCGCAGGGTTGTAGAAGGGGGAGGGGAATCACGTGACAGTTAATTACTTAAGAAGGCCCTTTTATTTAAGTTATTTTAAAGACTTGAATAATATTACATAGACGTACAATTCCTAACAGAAATTAATGTTTTCAGAAAAGAGCTAAGATAGCCCAGCTACTAGACTTTACAAAGGGGCGAACAGAAGCAGGTGGGGGAAACCGGGATGCGACATAGGGAAACGGACGACAGTACCGTACGAAAATATGATTCAATATTGAAAGCTCTTTCGTCACTGGAAAACGCGAACATATTTCTGAAACGTACTATACTCAGTAACTCAGTACTACTTACGCGTCCTCGACTCTGTGTCGTGAACGGTTGGAAGTTTACTAGTAGAAGGGGTGGGAGTGAAGTACATTCCAAAACTCAGGTACAATAAAAATTGAAGTAAAAATAAAATGATGTCCCTGTATTTATCTACTACCTAAGAGACGAAGTAACAATCGTACGTACACTGATTTCATAAGAGTGGTATGATAAATTTTCTGTCTTTATCAAGGAAGGGAGATGTGCTATATTAAAATCACAATGTAAATTCTTTTTTATTAAACCTCAAAATAGCTTCCATTCTAAACTTAAAATGTTGATGCGAAAAGATTATGTTAACATGTAAAATACTCTTCACATTAAAATAACACAGTTTTGTAATTATTTCTGCAACATATTATGCAACAAGAAGTAAAGAGAACTTATGGACACATTACACTAAATAAAACTTAGCTATGATACGCAATAAAGTTATAATATAATAATTCACTGAGCTCCATAGACTGAAATAAAAAACCCGAATATATATTACGGCCTAGATCGAAAAAGCGTTGACTGTGCCGTATTTCGCATTATTGTGAAAAGTTGTGTAAACTGTGAAATGTTCGTTATCGGTTGTAATAACTGTAAATGGCTAAAATACAATAATTTGAGTAATAATATGGGACAAGGAGACGTTTGTTGCACTATAAATTCTAAGAAAAAGAGGTCAGAGTTATCCTTGCGAAAGATCCAGGAAGGTGAGTTTATAAAATACAATATATACTTTATGAAAATAATATATTAATCTTATATATTTAGTATTTCAATATTGGAAGGAAGGTGTTAACTTTTCAAAAGAACACGATATCAAAAGTACAATACATTTTATCGTCTGCTAGGGAAGGAGTCTGTGATGAGACGATAGTAGCGATCCTGGTGGCTAGCAACTATCTATGGATGCGTATTTCAACTGTCTATGTTTGCATATTTAGTAAGTATTGAGCTTCGCAACTGTATATACTAAACTGTGCTTTGACGGTAACATCTATTGTCAGGTTTACTATGCTAGTTATTGCATAAGGAGTCACGTCATAACTCCCATCTGAATTGCATTAGCGACTGTACTGCCATCTCGTGTTCGTTTACGGCGGACGGGTGGCGATCCTGGCGGTTCTCTTCAAAGTGCAACCGATTTTAACATAGGAATGAGCGATCTATATGTGATCTGTGTTTATACTTATAGTAGACATGTTTATTATTGTTGAGGATTCCTCAAAAGTCATTTGTATGTAGGTATGTAAATAATTGTTAAAGTGGTTAATGTTTTGTTCTGCCCATGACCAAACAAAGTCCATGAGTACTGTCTTCCTCCAACGAGTTTAGCGCTGGGACCTGAGGTATTCTTGCCATCGGTGCGGGGGGGTTGCAGATAGATTCTTTTGTTGCTACAGCCAAGCCGAGCCGAGAGGAGTGGGAAGTATTAATCGTCCAAAAATATGCAGTCTTCAGTTTGTAGTAGTCTGTGACTGTGTGCACGTGTTAGGTATTCTATATACGAGTGAAATGTTTTCAGTATGATTGTACTTCCTTCCAGACTGCCGTTGTCACTGTTCTCTCCCACTCCAGTACCGCGCTAGGCTAGTTGGAATCGCATTCCTCTCAGCACTAAACTCCTCAGAGGATGACAGTAGTTAGTAAAGTATTCGCTTTCTATATGCACGTGCATCGTCCACTTAAAAACTCTTGTAATACTTAATCTTGTAGCATCGTGGGGCAAAGTACGATCCCTAGTAATATCTTAAATTTGATCTCACTTCTAGAATTACTCTGTACATGCATAGAAATCTATTGAAACAGTCCTTCAAAATCAGTGATTCTCTCACCAAAGGCTAGATTTATTTTCTGAAACACATCTCAAAAAAGAAAATAATTTTAAATAAAGGCAGTCAGCGATCAAAAGAACGTCACATCCTTCTGGATGTTGATGATTTTATAAAAGTTAATTAATTAATTTTATTACAAATTGTACGAATTATCTTTGCACCAAAAACGGATGCTCCCTGGACCAAATTACCTTATTTTATAATTATTTGAATGCAACAGAAGTCAGAAGTCGGCGGAAGTCCCTCAACGCTCGTTTCACCCAAATTGTTGTCGTTTATGTGCAATATCAAACTCCAGAAAAATTATTCGTCCAATGGAAAAATAATTTCGTATTTCATCCGATAACAGCAACCGTTATTTCTCTGCCACTAAATGATGGAACAGCGTTACCACGTAAAAATATAAGACGATTCTATTTTTTACGTTTTCACAAACAATTTTATCGCCGCGAGGCTTAAGGGAACCTGATAGTAGTTGATGTCGCGTGTCGACGGAATGGAAATCTGCGTGTGACGTTTCTTATTATGATTGTTCATAAAAATTTCACCCCCGAGGACTCCATTATTTTCGTTGAAAATATGTGGGACTTTAAATAAATAATGAGTGAGCTACGGTTCACGTGATATAGGACAGTGGGCGTGGAAGAGGGAAGCGGCAGTAAACGAGTAGCAGCAATATCCACATCAAAGAAAGGAGAATGGAAAATATTTAACATTCGATCGGAATCTTAGAAATACTGTTGAGTGAAATGGGATTGGATTTTACAGTTTATTATTTGGTTTTCCCCCTTTAAAATGGTGGTGGTGGTGGTGGTAGTGGTGGTAGTGGTAGTAGTAGTAGTAGTAGTAGTAGCAGCAGCAGCAGCAGCAGCAGGAGTAGTAGTAGTAGTAGTAGTAGTAGTAGTAGTAGTAGTAGTAGGTTTATTTTGCCTGGCAGAGTTAAGGCCATGAGGCCTTCTCTTCCACTCAACCAGGTTTCAATGATATACATGAAATACAAAATTTAATTACAAAACAACACAAGAGAAAATACCTTAGAAATTACATAAAATAAAGTAGAAAATTACAATACAAAAGATCAGTTACATAATATAAAATTACAAATAGTCAAGATCGGTTATGTAATATATAAAATAAAATAGAAAGTTACACGTAATCAAAATCAGTTACATAACATAAAGGGGAATACACACATACAAACACACAATTTATAAGACCTAAAATGCCCGAGATAAATACGACGATTAATTCACTTGAGATATATTATACATTTAATATACTAATAGGAGAATACATGTAAGTTACAAGACATAAAATGTTGATTAGCAAATTCGTACTAAGTGGCATACAAACACAAATGATTAAGAAATATATCAAGATAATGAAAAAAAGAAAAGAGAAAAAAAAAGAAGAAGAAGAAGAGAGGAGAAAAAAATAACAACTTGGTCATTTAAGACTACTTAGAAACTTCCGCAAGAGTCTAGTTCTGTTCATTAAAAACATTTCTAAGTAGTGTGTACTTAAAAGATTTTAGACTCCGACTGCTCCTGATTTCCTGTGACAAGGAATTCCAGGAACGAGCTGTGTGTATTGTGAAGGAAGCAGAGTAGAGAGATGTTTGATGGAATGGAATTGATAGAACATGGTTATGCTGTGAACGTGTATCACGGTTGTGGTGGGATGCTAAAAGTGTGAAGCGAGGAACTAGGTAAATAGGTGTGGAATTATTTAAAATCTGATACAGCAAACAGAGTGAATGAACTGAACGTCTCTCCCGTAAACGAAGCCAAGATAATTGAAAGAAATACTCGGAGACATGATCATAGGGACGGCTGTTAAAAATGAAACGAACACAAGCATTATGAACACGCTGAAGCTTCAATGATAATTCAACACTAAGATCACTATACAAAACGTCGCAATAGTCAAAGTAAGGCATCACCAGGGTCTGTATCAAGATCTGTTTCAGTTTAGAAGGAAAGAAATTTTTCAGTCTTTTCAGTGAATGCAAGATTGAGAAAGTTTTCTTACAGACATATTTTACCTGCGCATTCCAGCTGAGATTCGAGTCGAAATGGAAACCTAAGTTTTTAACCGTAGTACTGAATGGTATTATAGTATTATTTAAAGTCACTGCAAAAGTGTATTAATACTGATGGAAGATAGTAATCTTTGATGTCCTAGTAGAATTACTAGTAAAATGGTATATGGTACAGACACTCATTCTACCTCACTTCGATTATTGCGACGTTTTGTTCAGTAATCTCAGGATTGATTCCGCTCAGAAACTACAGCGTGTTCATAACGCTTGCGTCCGCTTCATTTGTAATGTTCGATACTATGATCATATCTCACCTTCTTTCGAGAAGTTATTAAGGCTTAGGTTACATGAGAGGAGAAATCTGCACTCGCTTTCTCTCTTATATCGAATTATACACACTTCATCCCCCTATTATTTATTCGCTCGTTTTCATACGCTCTCTCGCTATCATAATCGATCACAACGCGATAACACGCTAGAAATTCCACTTCATACATCATCTCTGTATTCCTCATCTTTCACTGTTGCTACCTCTCGTCACTGGAACTCTCTGCCGCCTGAAGTCAAGGGCTGCCGAACATTGAAATCTTTCAAATCCAAGTTAGAAAATGATCTTATGATGAGTCGCCAAACTAACTTACTATTATGACAAGTGTTGTATTGCATGTTACCACGTATTCACTTCTTTTTTTTCTGTTCTAGTGATATTTAACTTATTTTATATTTTTGTTTTCATATTTTCCGGTAATGATATATCTATAATGTGATAAGTTGAGCTGTATATAATCATAATTTTCCTTACTGAGTGTACTTAAAATATTGTATTCATTGTATGCTTTGTACTGCACTATTTTATTACTACTATTAGTATTATTATTATTATTATTATTACTATTCTTATTTCTTTATCATTATTATTATTATTATTATTATTATTATTATCAATAATTGTCTTATTTTTTATACTTTGTATGTCTCATTTATTTTGACCTGCTGTTCACATTTTATTATGCTTTCTCCTTTCTTTCTGTATGTTATGTATTATGTCTGATTTATACTTACTTTTTGTTTACATTTTATTATTATTATCTTATTCAGTTTTGTGTGTAAAATTGTAGTGTTTTTGTAACGCATTTTTACTCCTGGTTGAGTGTTAGAGAAGGCCGTATGGCCTTGACTCTGCCAAGTTAAATAAATCATTATTATTATTATTATTATTATTATTATTATTATTATTATTATTATTATTCGATGTAACTATAATAAAATTGTACCCATTTTAATTTTTCGATTATCTATAAAAAGGGGACACAAGTTTTAATTTTAACGATTATTTTACAAAAAAAAATAATAATAAGCTTGTGGTTGAACTTAAGATAATAAGCTTTTTATTTTTAAAATTTATTCTTTGATTTTTCGTCTTTAAAACGGTATAGCCCCATCACACATGTTGTTAAGTCAATTGTCCGAAGAGAGTCTGAACCTTATAAGTGACACCAATAATGCACCACTTACGAGGAAACTAAGCCAGGAGATAATGGGGTAGGGTGGCCAGTTCCTTTTTCCTTCATTATTATGCTAAAATTATATCCATATCAATTTTTCGTTTATATTCTTCTACATATTATTCTATTCTATTGTTCTTATTCTTATTCTATATATAACGTCATATTTCACAAAACCATCTTTCTCTATTCTATTGTATAACAAATACTGTATCAATTACAAATTGTTAGGTAAATTGTCCTAATTTTTAGTCCGATTTCACATGGACTCGGCCTTAACCTCCTGAGTACTGAGGCATTTGTGGTTTTATTTTAAAATTCAATAAATTTCTACTTAAAAAAAGTCACTGACATAAGGAAAAATACTGTATATTCTATAATGCTAAAAAGGTTTTCTTACATGCAGTGAAAAATATTTAATTCATTCCAAACTATCTTGAGTATTCTGTTTATTGCTTTCAAACTGACCTAGGTCGGCATGCAATATAGACTACATACATCATAAATGCCACTTGCACTGTTGACTAGGACGCACATGATATCCGTAAAATATGAATGAAATTAATATTGAAGAATACAGTGATGCTGTTCACAGTATCGAACAGAACGTTAAGGAGAATAAGGAATGAATTTGACTGGTCTACAAATCGCCTTACAGTACATCCGCTCAAATGAGAGCCACTTGGAACGTGCGATTGGACACACTTACCGCAGGGAGCAAGTAGGCACGCGACTCTGAACAGGTCCCATGTAAACAACGCTGCGTTGCCATATCTCCCTTCTGAAGGCTGAAGTGAATCTTCGTGTGCATCTTGTAAAAACAGAACTAAAACACGAACACCTCCTATTCAGAGTCCGTTGAGTCACTATTTAAATCAATTACACAAGATTCCAAGCTAGTTTCTAAGGAGCGATAATCACTTTCTTTTGTCTTTACATGTTCGATATACTTCACGCAATGCTCTTTATTGTTAATGTCATCCATCACAGTTACTATTAAATCCCGTACTTCTTGAACAGATTTGTTTCCCAATTCATTTTCTGACCGGACATTTCTCTTCAGTTCCCACCAAACAAATTCTATGGCAATGGTAGGGGGGACAGTCGTAGTACAACATGGCCGTATTTCGATGATTGTTCGTCAGTTACAGTACACACATATTTTTTATGTAATGGCTACGTTTTATCTCTTGTAGCAGATGTAACTTTGTTGTTGGGACTGGCGTGGGCAAAGGAATGTTATGTTCACGTTTTAATGGCATCTACAGTATTGTTGATCTAGTGGTAGGTACAGGATTCACAATACAGAAATGGTATGGGGCATTATCCATAATGATGCCAAACGATCCTTCCAGTCGTTTTAGCAAACATTCCACAAATCATTCTTCAAAGATTTTAGAATTCATAGTCCCACGATTATCAGCCGGGGCATCACACATACTTTGGTGAGTAACGAATAATGAATGGAATGAAAACATTTATTCCCCTCGCATGTAAAATTGCCATTCGTTGTCCTTTATCTCAAGAAAAATTGCCATCACAATAACTTGACCCATCTGACTAACGACACTTTACTCCGTCATGGGTATCATACCATGTTTCATCTAAGTATACTTCTGCATAACCCAGTTGTCGATAATACTCTATATTCCGTAAATACGAGGAACGCCACATCCGTATTCGTAATGATTCCATTGCTTGTGGTTGAGATCCATGAATTTTATATTTAAACTCCACTGAATGTAATAGTGTCATTAAAGAATTTTTTTTATACGGAAACTCATATTGGGTAGCTTGTGTTTTTTTACGCATTGCATTGAGAAGTTTATTTGACGTTGGAGCTATTTTATTTTTTATTTATATTATATGGAACACAAAATCCACAATATACATATGAACTTGTTCTCGGAGTACTGACTTAGATCTGTCAACAGCGCTGGCTTACCAAGAATCAGCCGCGTGCTTCAAGACTGAAACACCTGACGCCTCCCGCTCAAGGTAGGTGCAAGTAGCTCTCATTTGAGCGGACATACTATAAATAGGCGAGAAACAGTTCAGTTTCAGATGCAAGGACACCTATCATAAACTGATCTCATAAAGAAACACATGGTTGTAATGCTAGTAATTTGACAAATAATGACGTAAAATGTTTTTTAAATAAATCTAGAGTTACAAAACAGTATCTGGAATGAAGTTTTGTTTGCGTTAAAATATCCTTAACGGTCACCCAAGTCGGACGAAGATAATGAATGGTTTGTGTAGGTTTTCCATGAATCAAGGTCACAGTACAGGGTTGTTTCCGATCTCTGAAAACGAATTTGAATGACATCATGTGCGTCAGGAGTCACACTACAGCTGAACTTTGACGCGAGGTGACAGACCAGTAGTGAGTGATCTCATAGTCAGAGTGCACGGCGACTCACAGCAGAAATTCCCAAGAAAATCGAGCATTTTGGGAAGGGTACATAACAACCCTTTCCGATGCCACGTACAGTTAAGTGAAAATAAATGAAGCCTGCAATAAATGAGGTTTCGTTATTTCCAAGAAAGGCATTTTCTGTGTACTTGATAAGATTGGTAAAGCTCGAATGGAATTAATTTGTATCATCTCGTGGGGTGCGGCGACTTGTGACGGGGGTGGATTTGCTTGCTTTTTCCACTTTGGAATTAATCCCATCCGAGCTTTGCCAGTCTCATTAGGTACACCCAAGATTCCTTTCTTGGAAATAACGAAACCACGTTTTTTGAAGTCTTCTATGATTTTCACGTAACTATACTTGGCATCGGAAAGGGTTGTTATGTACCCCTCCGAAAAAGGCTCGATTTTCTTGGGCATTGCTACTGTGATACACCGTGCATTCTGACTATGAGATCACTCACTACTGGTCTGTCACCTCGCGTCAAAGTTCAGCTGTAGTGTGACTCCTGACGCACATGGCGACATTCAAATTCGTTATCAGAGATCGGAAACAACCCTGTAGATCGGAAAGAAGAGGGGGTAGTAGTCAAACTGCAAAGGATGTGCACGTCTCAGATTAGATCACTGCATTTATTGCGAGACTTGAATGTCGGTAGAACCATGACAGGAGAAAATAGTGCAAGAAGCTACAGTATCTTCCCTCCTCGAGTTCAGTATTACGAAACTATGAATTATGTAGAAATGTGAAAGGAATCATTTAGAACATAAAATTTGCTCATTCTCAAAGATTTTAAAGTATTTTATTCACGTTTTAATTCAACTTATCTTTGGTAAGCCCGTATAAACCTGTATAAGTTTATTTTACATACTCTCTCAAGTCTTAACTTAGTTCCGTTTGAAAAAAAAAATTAATTTAATTAAATTAATATAATAAGCAGAGTGACTCTAAATACTTTAGGGAAGTGTTAAAATAAATTCAATTACAAAATTAAATTAAATATCCAGACATTAGGAGCGTCAAATTTGTTTTATTAGTAGACTTGGAAACTCAGGTCGCAGTCGGGGAGAGACAGGTTAACTGATAGCGGAGTATTGAGTGGAGTGGGAGAAAAAGCTAGGGCTTGTTTACTTTTTCCCTCTTCTATCTACTGTGCTGTCTGTCTACGTGTAATATGGTTGACCTTGAAGGTTCCGTATGTAGTACTCGCATTGAAGCTGGGACATTTGGGACGACGTGAAGTCATTGCGATATCGAAAACTAAATCTAATTGGAACAAATGTTTAAATATATATTATTTACTTTCGGCCACAAGAAAATGATATTAGTACATTATGCAACGAGCCTATAATGGCAGTAATTAAAACTAGAGTATGTTTGTTTATGAAACGAGCGCAAGCGAGTTTCATAATTTTCATACGAGCGTCTTAATTACCATTATAGGCAAGTTTCATACGAGTTTTTATGCTCGACCATATTTCTAACTTGAAATTATTCATAAATTTTCATGTTATGGTTATGTAAGTGACGAAGGGAACTGACCTGAATTGTGAGATGTGCGCAGAAGCGAAAGTATTGATTTTTTCCGAGGCACGAATATCATTGACCTTGATATAACCTAGAGAACATTAGTCTTGATATAACCTGGAAATTGATTTAGAATTGAATAACGAGATGAAAAATTGAATTTATTTGAATATTATTTACAATTAACGCTAATTATTATAGTAACAGAACATAACCTTCTGCGACAGTATTGGATTTCCAGCCTCCGTGACTTTTCGCTAATTGTCTTTCGATTGCATATCCGAGAATAATCGATACTGGAGGGTTTGTAACGGTACAAAGGTGATTTGTCACTGGCTGAACAACTGAATTATAATGAATAGGTGTATTTTAATGATGTGCATTAAAGGGCTACTACCAGGTGTATAATTACTACATTTCGGTATGGTCGAGCATAAAAAATAAAATAAAACTTTACAAGAAGAGGCAAAATGCATCACAACTGCTGGCAAACAAAAAAAAATAGGTCTTAATTATGGAATAGAAATTTATAACATGATTTTCAAATGGAAATATATACTGTTAAGATAACATATATGAATTCAAATTAAAAATTAAATAGATATTTACAATACGTAATTGAAATGAGTATTAATATATATTTAACTGATGTGTTTTAAATAAATATCATGTGATTTGACGACACTTTATTATAATTCATTTTATTCTCAGTTTACTCTAATTTATTATCAAGTTAACCTGGAAAACATTCATTTTGACTTCTTCTTACTGAATCCAATACAATTCTTGCTAAATACAATATTTCATTTTAAATGTTATTATTTTTCTTTCTTCGTAATTATTTATTCAGCTATGTTTTATACGTTCAATTTTTCCTCCGAACAAAAGGTTACCTATACGACAGTTACATTTATACCAAACAGAACATAATATTGTTTTCTAAATATTTATCTAAAATGTTGTGTCTTTTATAGTAGGCCTAATGGTATTGTTTTACACAAGTTTATTTCTATGATTTATACTTCACAATTATTTTATTTGTAGTGTCCTTTTATTAAAAATATTGTATGTTTTGATGATGATGATAATAATAATAATAATAATAATAATAATAATAATAACAACAACAATAATTGTCAAATATTACTTTTAAACAGTATTGCTCTGTATAGCTCTTTTAAAGCTTAAAAAAATGTTTTTATACCTGAGAGACGATAATTCATTGTATTGACCACCTATCAGATTTCTTCTCGAGGTGAAAGTTTATTAATTTATTTGCTCGGCCTAGATTACAAAACCTCCAACTGATACGATGTGTGTATGATGGGAGAGGAGTATCTTGCCAGCTGTTCTGTAAACACTGCTTTATCCTGTGTGCACGTAACTTCAGAGTTTATGTGCCTCAACTTCGAAGTCTATTTATCAGTTTCTGTCATTTTTGTCATAATTGCTCATTTTGACTTAGGCCAGTTTGGAATCCACCTCTTCAATTATCGCCCGTTATCAAGCCAACGCTAAACTTTTAATATTTTGGAAAAATAGAGTATTCAGATTTCAAATATTAGCGCAAGAAGAAGTGCAAAGGAAGACACCTGGAAATGAATCCATTTTGATTTCTGATAGAATTCTTCGATGGCATCATCATTAACATTCCTAAATGAGTTTATTAAAAATACAAAAAACTGAAATGGTAGAAGGAAAAAAAAGAGATGACTCAAAGTGAAACTGTGCCTACACTGCCTTGTACACGTTAAGTTTAGAGTTGTGATCTGAATCGAAGTGCAGAAATTGATGGGTTACCCAAACGCCTAACCACAGAGCGCAGTGTTCTTCTAGAAAATTCGCTTCTGATGTGAGTTTTCTTAAAGGAGTCGGTGTTTAAAATCCACCACAAGCAAATGGATTGAACTTCCCTCGCTTACGTGCGGGCTACACGTTCAGAAAGAAAATGAACACAGTAAATCCTTGTTCCACCGAAACCAGTTCCAAGGTTTGGACATTAATTTGACTTCCCAACTGATAAGAAAGATTACAACGAAGTTCAGTGTCGTAAATTCAATACAAGTAATCGAAGTCGGTAATCTATAAGAAGCTTCGATTGGAATAAATTAAGCTCTTCAATTGGGATGGATATCCACAATCTCAAACATATATCGCGAGCAGCAGGGTTGGACAAAATTTAAGCTCTTCAATTCACACTTAGAAGTATGATCCTCTGAAATTACATCCGTAAGATGAAATAGTGTATCACATTTCTTTTAATAAATTTCACAGACTATTGACAGTTACTATTTTGTAGAGAAATTGTTTACAGTTACGCAATTTAACATTTTCAATATGCAAGGAAAAAAATAAATGCATTTGTCTGAACTACTGTATTTTCTTCAGTTGTACCCCCCCCCCACTTTTAAATTTGGAGGGAAGGAAATTGAGGTGCAAAATGCGAGATGGCAATAAAATATAAACTAGTCGTAAATAACAACAAACTTTTCGTGTACTAATGTACTTAGTGGTAAGTCGAGTAACTGATTTGTCTTTTTCGATCGTGTATACGACTACGATGCGAGCATGACCTTGAGATGGCGCCGCGCTTAGACGAGACCCAGATGGGGACCCGCGCGACTGGCGACCATTTTGGGGCGTGAGCAAAATTTTCCCGACAATACTATTTTGTTATTCTAGATTTAATTTGTAATTCAGTAAATATAAAATATTCTTTGTTTCTCTATGATAAATTATCTAGCTTTAATTATTCAGGTAATCTTTTCGTACTTTGATTTTATTGTAATTGTAAATTTAATACTAATTGTAATATTATTTGTAATTGTAATTGTAAATTTAATACTAACTTAATTGTAATTTTATTGTTGATATTGTAGTTGGAATCTCTTGGTAGAGGGGCAGAGAAGGCCTGACGGCCTTATCTCTACCAGGTTAAATAAATAAATACTAAATACTAATACTAATACTATATCTCCCGACGCCGATGTGCAAAAGCGCTGATTTTGGTACCAAACGAAAGACAAAACTTGTTAGCAGTGACTTGATCTAATACCTATGTGAATGAATGTAATAGGTTCCCTTCCACTCTGTATAGCCGAATACCGTTTTTATTAAACTTATAAAAATTTTGCTGTAAAGCAGTGACTAAATTATAAAATCAGGTAGATAGTGGTTATTTTCCAATGTAGTAGCATACAAATTATATTACACACTAAAAAAATTGGTGTGGATTGGAAAGAGAGAAAAAAAATCGAAAAATCGAAAGAGAATTGGGAGGACAAATTTAAAAGGTACGCAAAACGCGTCCTTGCAAGGGGTTGGGGGCTGTACAAAACTAAGTATGTGAGCTCCAAGCCTGTTGGCCACTAGTCTCACTCCGGGTTACGCGGCTCCACTGAAGGAGCTCCAGAAAAATTTGAAGGGGAAGCCGAAATTGGACGTAACTCTTAGGTACCACATACGCGAGGGGGACTGAGATTTGATCAAGTGATCACGCAACTGGGCGAGGAGGAGAAGGTTGTTCTGTAATCTTTATATGAAACGAGTCAAAGTCAGCATAGAAGAAATGTCAGAAGGAAGTGAAATAGGGAGAGGAGTACGACAAGGATGCCCTTATCACCTACCCTGTTCAATATCTACTTGGAGGATTTAGTGAAAAACTGTTTGCACAACATGGGAGGAGTGATAGTAGGAGAAATAAGAAAAAATACATAAGATTTGTTGATGATATGGCGTTGTTAGCAGAAGAGGAGACGATACTAAGGGATACTGTACTGGAGCTAAATGACAGCTGTGAAGATAAATGAAAACAAGACGAAGAAAATGGTCATAGGAAGAAAAATAAAGAAGGTAAAATTGCGAATTCCAAATGAGGCAGTAGAGGAAGTGGACAGCTTCAAATACTTGGGGTGTACTATAAGCAGTAGGCTAATATGAACTGCTGCAAGGAAGACAAAGGGGCAGCAATGGCAAAGAAAGTTTTTAATAGAAAAGGGCATCTTCTGCGGACCTCTGGAAAAAGAACTAAGGATGAGACCAGTGAAGTGCTTTGTGTGGAGTGTGGCAATGTATGGGCAGAAACATGGACGTTACGACGAAGTGAAGTGAGGCGAATAGAAGCGTTTGAAATGTGAATGTGAAGAAGAATGCAACGTGTGAAATGGACAGAGGGAATAAGAAATGAAGCTGTGTTCGAAAGAGTGGGTGAAGAAAGAATGATGCTGAAACTGATTAGGAAGAGAAAAAGGAATTGGTTGGGTCACTGGCTGAGAAGAAACTGCCTGCTGAAGGATGGACTGCAAGGAATGGTAAAAGAGAGAAGAGTTCGGGGCAGAAGAAGATATCAGATGATAGACGACATTAAAAAGTATGGATCGTATGCGGAAACAAAGAGGAAGGCAGAAATTAGGAAAGATTGGAGAATGTTCGATTTGCAGTGAAAAACCTGCTCTTGGGCAGAAAACAATGAATCAATCAATCAATGACTGCTTCTATTACACTTATGTTTTTGTAGGTAGGCAGGCAGGCAGGCAGGCAGGCAGGCAGGCGGACAGACAGACAGACAGACAGACAGACAGACAGACAGACAGACAGATAGAATGATGGATGGATAGATAGATAGATAGATAGATAGATAGATAGATAGATAGATAGATAGATAGATAGATAGATAGATAGATAGATAGATAGATAGATAGATAGATAGATAGATAGATAGATAGATAGATAGATAGATAGATAGATAGATAGATAGATAGATAGATAGATAGATGGATGGATGGATGGATGGATGGATGGATGGATGGATGGATGGATGGATGGATGGATGGATGGATGGACGGACGGACGGACGGACGGACGGACGGACGGACGGACAGACAGACAGACAGACAGACAGACAGACAGACAGACAGACAGACAGACAGATAGATAGATAGATAGATAGATAGATAGATAGATTTATTCGTTCCATAATATTCTTACATTTGCTTTATAGCATAGAATAAAGAACATGTCCAATTCTTACGTTTAACAATAAAATGCAATACATATAAAATGCAAATATGAAATATGTACAGAATTAATACCTTAATAACAATAATAGTTTATACAATGTAATATATTTACCATTTAATAATATTATAATATTTACACAGTACTGTGAAATGTCAAGAATTCATCTACAGAATAGAAAGTGTGAGATATTAAGTAATTATTTTTTAGTTTTACCTTAAGTAATGCAGGGTTTTGGCTATGATTCTTAATGTCTTCAGGAAGACTATTGAACATTTTTATCGCCATGTAATGTACTCCCCTTTGAAAGCATGATAAATTTGATAATGGCGTATGAAAATCATTCCTTCTGCGGGTATTTATACTATGTATGGCTGAGTTAGTTGGAAAATTTTCTTTATTACATAAGAGGAAATTTATTGTTGAGTATATGTATTGATTTGTTAAGGTTAGAATCTCTAATTTAAAAAAAAATAACCTACATGATTCTCTAGCCTTTGCTCCAACTATTATTCTAATGGCTCTTTTTTGTAATAAGAATATATTTTTACTATCTACAGAATTTCCCCAAAATATTATTCCGTAGTACATAATGGAATGAAAATAGGCAAAATATATTGTCTTTAAGATACTGCTGTTTAGAAATTGTTGTAACGATCTAACTGCGAAGCATGCTGAGCTAAGTTTGGGGGTTATTTCTTTGATATGATTTTTCCAATTTATTGTATTATTAATATGCAAACCAAGAAATTTGGTTTTTGATGTTTCTAGCAGAGGTATATTATTGATAGTTGTGTCCAATGTTTCAGAGATTAAATCTGAAGTGGCTTTAAATTGAATTATGTTAGTTTTATTAATTTTTAATGCTAGTTTATTGGTTGTAAACCACTCATAAATTTTAAGGAGAATTGTTTCTGTTTTATATTTGAATGTGACAAAGTTATTGTCTGTAATTATGATACTTGTGTCATCTGCAAGTAGTATAGGATAACCTATTCCTTTTATTATGGGGCCTAGGTCATTTATAAAAATTAAAAAAAGAAGAGGCCCTAATATAGATCCCTGTGGGACCCCTGTATGAACATTTCCCCATGTTGAAGTAGATTTAAAGGAGTTATTAAATGCGTTGATGTTTTAGCGTCCAAATTTCACAGACATACATCACTATGTATATAAACCATCATTATTTATATCATTTCAGATGTGTGCTATTCTTTATCATTCCATATGTTCACACATTTTATTTTTGTATTTCATTATTTTCATGTCAAATATCTCTCATACTTTTCAAGTGATAAAATATATAAACTGTCGAAGCCACTTCCGATATACAAATAGCCACATTCATCCACACGGTTCTTGCAATAACGGCTCAGTTTCTAGTATTGATACTTCATTCCCAACGCAACATGCCTACACACTCTACATAAACCGTACGGTGTAGGCACTTCTCTGTTCAACGATGCGTTTTAGCTTCTGATGTTCAAAGGCCGTGCGATGTTGATGAACATTATTACGGTAATTGAACAATGGCATCGACAATGGGGGAGACAGAACTGCTCAAACAAATCCTGCTCCAATTCGTTTTCGTATACAGCAAAACTCACAGGATCTGAAAAAGTGGTCTAGCCTAAAAAATGTTTCTCAGTAACAGAGATAATCTGTTAAGGGGAGTCCGACAGTTGGTTTGAACATATGTCAAACTTTGTTTTGAAGAAAAATAACACAGGCCTGCAAAATTAAGGGTCATAAAAACTTTTCTCAAAATGTATGCTACATTTATAGTTCCTTGGGGTGCTGAATCCAGAACTGAGCTCAAATTTTCTCTCTCACGTACCATTTCTCCGCAACATGCATTAGCACTTTTAGCAATGTGAATGTAGCGTCATGGAATTTAATATGGAAGAATGATGAAGTGAAACATGTCCTGTGGCAAATATTGAAGATATATTATACAAAGACACCCAGCAATTGTAATTGAGCCCGCTCGTTTCACGGTCAGACAAGCTGTTACTCCACAGCGGTGGACAATAAGGTACTAAGCGAAATATTTGGGGCTAAGAGAGAAAAAGTTACAGGAGAATGAAGAAAGTTTACAACGCAGAACTGCATGCATTGTATTCTTCACCTAACATAATTAGGAACATTAAATCCAGACGTCTGAGATGGACGGGGCACGTAGTACGTATGGATTTTTTAATTGGGTTATTTTACGACGCTGTATCAACATCTAGGTTATTTAGCGTCTGAATGAAATGAAGGTGATAATGCCGGTGAAATAAGTCCGGGGTCCAGCACCGGAAGTCACCCAGCATTTGCTCATATTGAGTTGAGAGAAAACCACGGAAAAACGTCAACCAGGTAACTTGCCCCGACCGGGATTCGAACCCGGGTCACCTGGTTTCGCGGCCAGACGCGCTGACCGTTACTCCACAGGTGTGAACAGTACGTATGGATGAATCCAGAAATGCGTATAGAGTGTTAGTTGGGAGACCTGAATGAAAAGGACCTATGGGGAGGCCGAGACTTAGATGGGAGGATAACATTAAAATGTATTTGAGGGAGATGGGATATGATGATAGGGACTGGATTAATCTTCCTCAGGAGGGACCGATGGCGGGCTTATGTGAGGGCAGCAACGAACCCCCGGGTTCTCTAAAAGCCATTTGTAAGTAAGTATTATGTCTCATTTTACTTATTACTCCCCTAAAGTGCGAGTAATGATTTATCAGTTTACATTAAACGTTTTAACGACAATACTATATACACACACTGGTTCCGATCCCAGGCGGTAGAATTCTACGACACAAGGATACAAAAGTGGACCCCACGGTATGACAAATGTCTAAATTCCAGTAGGGAATATGTTGAAAAATAACTCAACTCCTGTATCTCTTCCAATAAATATTTTCACGAAATTGTGTTTTCTTACTGTAAACTGTTTCAGGGAAATTTAATTTTAGGGCTCTCGTAATTGTGCTAGAATAGTCAAAATTTGTATAAGAATTTGTTTTGACATTATTAACATCGTGGAAAAAAAATATAACTTCTTTATCTGCCCCCATGACAATGCTTGCTTGTTAGCTGTATTCTTGCCTGAAAATCTGAAAGTTTTTCCGACGTGATTCTTACATCCAGAAATATGGAGATAATTTAAAAAAAATGCACTGATAAAAAGAAATATCAGTATAACTTTCTCCTATTACCGGCGCATTATTTGTACGGAATTATAGGCCTAAACTACAGCCATTCACCGCCAATTCGCTTTTTTTCCCGTGAGAGAGAGGTCGGATCTCCTCACTAAACGCGCACTATGATCGCTTATTCAGGGTGGAAGTGAAATAACGTTGCAGATTGAAAGCGACGATGGGGTACAATGAAATGAATAAAGAACATATATTACGTTTTGGGATTAAATGCACTGTTAATTAGAAAATTAAGTTTGAAGTTTCAGCACTCCGGCAACATCGCCGCTAACACACTATTCTCGCGATACAGATGTAAGAGGTCAATGAACTCGGTGTGTCTCGCTAGATGAGCTATTCTCTGGCGCTGTGTTGCAAACAACTCGCACCGTGCAGCGGCTTGAAATTAGAGGTTTTAAAATTTATATTTACACGAAAACCGTACACACTAACTGAAATACGCCAGAGGAATAAATTATTCTTTATTAGTTTTCCTATCGATATGGACAAATATCACGATCCTACTCCCAATAGTTACCGAATAAAAGGTTGTTAAACATTTGAGATAAAAACATTTTTTTCTGAAAAAATATTAATTTTCCACCAATATGATGTTATATGTTTTTTGTTACATACAATACTAGCCGTACCCGTGCGCTTCGCTGCACCTGTTAGATATAAATACACTCAGGGACAAAAAAAACCGGACACTTTAATATTTGCTGGCATTTTGCAAAACATTGTCTTCTCATACAATATTATGCTAGCCATCTGTTGTTATGGAGACTTGTATACATTGTTGATTCTTTTTTGTTTTATAAACAAACCATTACAACCAAATATGCCAAACTTGGACATTGACCGAGAGACAACGCTCAAGTATACAAACATGCCAGAGGAAGATGGAAAGAAAACTACTGGGCATCACGCTACGAGACAGAATGACTAACGAAACACTACAAAGACTGACGAACACTACTGACACAGCAGAACGAGCCACGGCAACGAAGTGGACCTGGGGGGGGGACATGTGGCGAGACTACACCAGGCAAGATGGACCCATGCATTCACGATGTGGGACCCCTACGTCGGAAAGAGAGGACAGGGAAGACCACGGCTCAGATGGTCTGATATGTTTACCAGAGAGGCGGGGAAACAATGGTCGAGGACAGCAAAGAACAGAGTTTTGTGGAAAGAACTAGGGAAGGTCATTGTAAATAGATAACGTAACCAGTGTTAAGATATTGTAAATAGCAAAGTCAGTATTAGTGAAAGTGTAAGATAAGTTTTGTAAATAGTTAAGTCAGTGTTGAGAAAGTGCCAGGTAAATAGTGTAAATAGCAATCAGTGTTTGTCAAAGTGCCAGTGTCAGTATAATGTGTGTAATACAAGAAAAAATGAACAAAGAACAGAGTGCTGAGACTGGTTAAAGTCTAATAGAATTATTGACCATATCACAAAAGTAGTGTACACGACAAGCTCACCTGGATTGGCTCACCAAGCGAGTACACTTGAGCCATCCCTGTCGAAGGGGGTTCTAACCCCATCACAGGAGGCCGGTGCCCAACATGGGACATCATGGCTAACATTCATTCATTCATTCATTCCAATTTTGCTTTCGGAGTCTCAGCTATAACAATTTTGTCTCAACCATTTTGTGCTTCATTTTCGTTATCATTCGTTATTTCTTTATTTTTACATTTTCTGAGTTTAAGTGGGGTTGTAACATTTGTCTTAAAACAAGATGCGCCTGAAGATGTGGCCCTTTACGATGATGGACGCAGTGTACGTTACATTGCAAATGTTATGAATATGGCTAGAAGCACAACCCATGACGCCATAAAACGGTATAGAGAGACCCTAGAATATACCAGAAGACCAGGTTCGGGTCGTCCAAGAGCTACAAATCCAAATGAAGACAGGTATATGGTGTTGAGAGTTCTTAGGGAGCGCAACCTGCCAGCTACTAGTGTAGCCCAGAAATTTGTTAACATGCACGGACGCCCAATTTCGGCCAAAACAGTTAGAAGGAGGTTGAAAGCAAGTGGACTGATATCAAGTAGACCTGCAACTGGTCCCAGACTTCTCAGGATGCATCGAGTTGAACGACTGCGTTTTGCAAATGATCACAGGGATTGGAGAAATGGACAGTGGAGCTGTGTTCTGTTCACCGATGAGTTCCGTTTCAATCTGTGCTCACCTGATGGACGCGAAAGAGTTTGGAGTAGGAGGGGAGAACGATTTTCACAGTGTTGCATTTCCGAAAATGTGCCGTATGGAATTGGTGGAGTGATGGTTTGGGCAGGAGTGTGTACGGATGCTCGTACAGAGTTGGTTTTTGTTGAAAATGGAAGACTGACAGCTGATAGGTATATAAATGAATGTTAGGCTGATCATGTTGTACCATTTGGCCAATTTGTAGGCGATAATTTTGTTTTAATGCATGATAATGCACGACCGCATATTGCCCACGCGGTCGGAGATTATCTCCAAGAAGAGGGAATCCATGTTCTTCCATGGCCAGCAAGGAGTCCAGACATGAACCCAATTGAACACGTGTGGGACATGCTGGGACGGCGTGTTAAGAATAGACGACCGAGACCAGAATCGTTATAAGAGTTGAGGCGAGCACTTGGCGAAGAATGGGAACTTATTCCTCAAGAAGACATTGCTAACCAAATTGAGAGCATGCCAAGACGTATGGATGCAGTTATTCAAGCCAGAGGGGGTAATACCCGTTACTAAAAAGAGTTTCTAATGTTTAAGGCAGCATAAAATGAAAAAACAGTTAGACCAAACGATGCCATAGTTATACGCCCTTTGTAATTTTTGTAAATTTTCTCATCAGAGATTTTTTTTCAAATGTTGTCGTATAAGGTGCTAAATGAAACATTATTTTGTTTAAATGGGTTTTGTTTCATTTTGAAATAATTGGCAACAAAATACAAGCAAATATAGAAGTGTCCGGTTTTTTTGTCCCTGATTGTATAAAGTAATTACATAATTAAAATAGGACATTTGATCCAGGGAACATTCGTGTTTGATAGAAGGATAAATCGTTTAATATGTTACTTAATTTAAATTGTATTTAAATAATTAAAATGCGATCATTTTTTTCGAGAGACCACTCATTTGGTGCAATGACAATTCCTTTAACATGTTTCTTAATTTTTATTACATTCAACCATAGTTTAATGAAGATTGACATCATTTAGATTTAATGTGTATACTTTATATTACTTGCTATAAGTTTCCATTGAATTATGGTAATAACTAATTTTTAACCCTTGTTTTCTACGTCTTCAGTAAATGGCGCTTGGCCCACTATGGTTCTGAACCCTTCAAATAACTTACATAGTGAGACAGCATATATAGTGGTATGTAATTATATTTCTTTCTTTCGAAAATGTAAGAATTCACGATCTCCTATGTACCACTGCTATACAATGAATGAATCTGTTTTTCTTCCTACTGAAAAATTGTATATTTTGGACATAAGAGTTACGGAACAACGACGCTATAATCTGAGGCGGCGGTGGAAATGTATTGTATTTTTATTTCAAAACTCTTGTATATCCCTAAATATCAGTCCTATCAAAATTTTTCTTGGAATGAAACTTATCGGAAATCATTTTTAAGGAAACTTTTGTTATGTAACATTTTTCACAAAAATCAATAATAAGCGAGATATTTCGGTTTATTTAATTCAGGCTCCCTTATAACCCCCCTTTTAAATAAAGTATTTTGAATGCCATATAGCCTAAAATCTAAGATACAACGAACTTAATTTATCTTCCAATTTTCATCGAAATCCATTCAGCCGTTATCGCGTGAAAAGGTAACAAACATACAGACAGACAGACAGACAGACCCTACAAACAAAAATTTCAAAAAAACGCGATTTTCGGTCTCAGGATGATTAACACCAATTATTTTTGGAAAAGCGAAACTTACCAGAAAAATTTCGCTTACAGATTTATTATTAGTATAGATGAGCCATTCGCTCTGAAAATCTGCAAGGCTATGAAATTGTTATCGGACAAAATAGTAACTGTATGATCATTAAAGCCATCGAAGTGTAGCTCAGGCCGTTGGCTCTTTTGTCTAAAGATCCGGAGATGTGTTCCAGCTGGCTACGGACTGAAAGGTCCGGGGTTCGATCCCAGGTGGTGACAGGGTTTTTTTCTCGTTGCCAAACTTTCAGAACGGCCCCGAGGTTCACTCAGCCTCCTATAAAATTGAGTACCGGGTCTTTCCCGGTGGTAAAAGGCGGTCAGAGCGTGGTGCCGACCACACCACCTCATTCTAGTGCCGAGGTCATGGAAAGCATGGGGCTCTACCTCCATGCCCCCCAAGTGCCTTCATGGCATGTTACGGGGATACCTTTACCTTTTACCTTTTTACTATATACAGTCACGCAGCTTGAGTTTTGAGGGTGCTAGAAACAATAGACTGTGACGGTTCTATTTTGCATTGCCTGTAATGAGGCGATATCAGCGATCCTAGTGGTGAGCAACTATCTAATGTTTGCATATTTACTACATATTGAGCTTCGCGGCTGTATATACTATACTGTGCTAATTTCATGATTAGTTATTCCTCTAAGTTTTGTCAAAATCTAACGATAATGTCAGGTAATTATATGGCGAATTCTAGGCCTCGTCTCACCAAATAACATCTCGCTATCAATCAATTTTCGGAGCGTTTGATATCTCATTAAATGGCATTTCTAGTGAGTATATTAGAATAGTTATTGTAGATTTCCTGTCATACTTCTCAAATATGAATAATAGGGAAAAGTGACAGAAGTAATCTACAAAAATGTACACACGTCTACGCAGAGCGCCATGTCCAATGCCAGTTCGCTCTGTCCAGAGTTCGTGATGAAAAATTGGAACTGGGTCACGCATTACTCGGCCCGCTCGAGCCCCTGCCAATCATCATCTCACCGTTGCACAGTACCGATCTATCACGGGTGCAGCGCTGTTGCATGGTGCAGCACATATTCCAGGAATTACCAAAAAAAAAAAAAACTCTGTTCACACTGTTATCATTCATTCACACAGAGTCATCATTTGCAACCACAACGTCATACGCTGTACAAAAATTTCCTTTGATGTCCTTTTTTTAGATTTTAATCGCGTTTTGGCCTGGAGTTTTAAAAGAAATGCTGGAACTCACATTCAGGAGAGAACGTAATCAAATTAATTGTAATGACAAGTTCGGGGAGAATAACCTGGTAAGCAGTTCCCACGTCAATCTTTGCAAAATGGACGCAATCAAGCATTTATGCAATTATTAACTTTTTTGCTGAGTTAGTTGCGTTTTTCGCTTTGACCAAGTATTAAATTTCTTCCTTCTGGGCACTGTGCTAAAAACTTCATATATTTCACCTTGAGTTTTAACAACATGCCCTAATCAATCTCAATTATGTGATTTCATCTTTACCACAGCGTCAGATTATTTATACCTGCCGCATATTCCAAGATATTCAGTTTCCATTTCGAAGTAAAAACTGATATACTGTAAAATAATATGCACTATGCATGGACAAATCTATGCAGAAATGATACCTACATATATGCATCATATTCAAGAACACAAATGCACCTGTATGAACAATTTACTATCAAATATCAAACTACGAATATTAAGTAATAATTACCGGGTAATGCATAAAGTGAGTAAGAAGCGTCTTTAATATTCATAGTGAATATTTTAACTGTATAATTTGCTTTATTTCTATATAAGCTATATTATTTTTCGCTTCTCTTCGCAGAAACAGTAGTGGTAGTAGTAGTAGTAGTAGCAGCAGTAGTAGTAGTAAAAAATGTACCAGTAGTAGTGGCAGTGAAAATAACAGTAATGGTATAAATATCAGTAGTAGCGGCAGTACAGTCGTAGTAGTAGTAGTAGTAGAAGTAGAAAAGTAGTAGTAGTAAAAAAATTGTAATAGTAGTAGTGACAGTGAAAATAGCAGTAATGGCATAAGTATCAGTAGTAGTGGCAGTAGTAGAAAAAGCAGTAGTAGTAGTTGCAGTAGTAGTAGTAGGAGCAGCAGTAGTAGGAGTAGTAGTAGTAGTAGTAGTAAAAAGTAACAGTAGTAGTGGCAGTGAAAATAACAGTAATAGTATAAGTATCAGTAGTAGCGGCAGTAGTAGAAAAAGTAGTAGTAGTAGTAGTAGTAGAAGTAGAAAAGTAGTAGTAGTAAAAAATTTTAATAGTAGTAGTGACAGTGAAAATAACAGTAATAGTATAAGTATCAGTAGTAGTGGCAGTAGTAGAAAAATCAGTAGTAGTAATTGTAGTAGTAGGAGCAGCAGCATTAGTAGTAGTAGTAGTAGTAGTAGTAGTAGTAGTAGTAGTAGTAGTAGTAGTAGTAGTAGTAGTAAAAAAACAGTAGTAGTGGCAGTGAAAATAACAGTAATAATATAAGTATCATTAGTAGCGGCAGTAGTAGAAAAAGTAGTAGTAGTAGTAGTTGTAGTAGTAGTAGGAGCAGCAGTAGTAGGAGCAGTAGTAGTAGTAGTAGTAAAAAGTAACAGTAGTAGTGGCAGTGAAAATAACAGTAATAGTATAAGTATCAGTAGTAGCGGCAGTAGTAGAAAAAGCAGTCGTAGTAGTAGTAGTAGTAGTATTGGTAGTAGTAGTAGTAGTAGAAGTAGAAAAGTAGTAGTAGTAAAAAATTGTAATAGTAGTAGTGACAGTGAAAATAACAGTAATAGTATAAGTATCAGTAGTAGTGGCAGTAGTAGAAAAAGCAGTAG
Organism: Periplaneta americana; assembly: GCF_040183065.1. Classification (NCBI taxonomy): domain Eukaryota; kingdom Metazoa; phylum Arthropoda; class Insecta; order Blattodea; family Blattidae; genus Periplaneta; species Periplaneta americana. The sequence continues at coordinate 28,254,135 of NC_091126.1, forward strand.
TAGTAGTTGTAGTAGTCGTAGGAGCAGTAGTAGTAAAAAGTAACAGTAGTAGTGGCAGTGAAAATAACAGTAATAGTATAAGTATCAGTAGTAGCGGCAGTAGTAGAAAAAGCAGTCGTAGTAGTATTGGTAGTAGTAGTAGTAGTAGTAGTAGTAGTAGTAGTAGTAGTAGAAGTAGAAAAGTAGTAGTAGTAAAAAATTGTAATAGTAGTAGTGACAGTGAAAATAACAGTAATAGTATAAGTATCAGTAGTAGTGGCAGTAGTAGAAAAAGCAGTAGTAGTAGTTGTAGTAGTCGTAGGAGCAGTAGTAGTAAAAAGTAACAGTAGTAGTGGCAGTAAAAATAACAGTAATATTATAAGTATCAGTATCAGTAGTAGTGGCAGTAGTAGAAAAAGCAGTAGTAGTAGTTGTAGTAGTCGTAGGAGCAGTAGTAGTAAAAAGTAACAGTAGTAGTGGCAGTAAAAATAACAGTAATAGTATAAGTATCAGTATCAGTAGTAGTGGCAGTAGTAGAAAAAGCAGTAGTAGTAGTTGTAGTAGTAGGAGTAGTAGTAGTGGTAGTAGTAGTAGTAGTAGTAGTAGTAGTAGTAGTAGTAGTAGTAGTAGTAGTAGTAAAAAGTAACAGTAGTAGTGGCAGTGAAAATAACAGTAATAATATAAGTATCATTAGTAGCGGCAGTAGTAGAAAAAGCAGTAGTAGTAGTAGTAGTAGTAGTAGTATTGGTAGTAGTAGTAGTAGAAGTAGAAAAGTAGTAGTAGTAAAAAATTGTAATAGTAGTAGTGACAGTGAAAATAACAGTAATAGTATAAGTATCAGTAGTAGTGGCAGTAGTAGAAAAAGCAGTAGTAGTTGTAGTAGTAGGAGTAGTAGTAGTGGTAGTAGTAGTAGTAGTAAAAAGTAACAGTAGTAGTGGCAGTGAAAATAACAGTAATAATATAAGTATCATTTGTAGCGGCAGTAGTAGAAAAAGCAGCAGTAGTAGTAGTAGTAGTAGTAGTAGTAGTAGTAGTAGTAGTAGTAGTAGTAGTAGTAGTAGTAAAAAGTAACAGTAGTAGTGGCAGTGAAAATAACAGTAATAGTATAAGTATCAGTAGTAAAGGCAGTAGTAGAAAAACCAGTAGCAGTAGTAGTAGTAGTAGTAGTAGTAGTAGTAGGAGCAGCAGTAGTAGTAGTAGTAGTAAAAACTAACAATAGTAGTGGCAGTGAAAATAACAGTAATAATATAAGTATCAGTAGTAGCGGCAGTAATAGAAAAAGTAGTAGTAGTAGTAAAAATGTAACAGTAGTATTGGCAGTGAAAATAACAGTAATATTAGTAGTAGTAGTAGCACCAATGTGTTCAAATTGAGGGGCTGGGTACAAGAAGGGCATTTTAGAGAATGTGCCCTTTTTGAGTAAAACGCTTTATTGTTTTCCCTCATCTGTTATGCATATGATCACCAAGTTGTGGTTCCATACTGTGATCATAGAGTCCAGGAGTACCCAAAATGTAAAGGCGCCCATAGATCACATTATTACGGTTTGAATTTTCAACATCAATTTTCTCAAAACTTGCATTTGAAAGAAGTGCCTTTCTTGCACCCTACCCCTCAATTGAACTTGGTTTTGGACATCGCAATGACTTCAAACAGTTCAACTGTTCCAGCTTCAGTGCTAGTACGTACGAAACCTCCAACAAGACCGGAAAAAGTAAACAAGCCCAAACCTGTTCTCCCTCCTCTGCCCAACACTCAGCTATCAGCTAACCTGCATCTCCCCGGCCGGTGTCTCAACTTCGAAGTCTAGTTATGACTAATAAACGCGAGCAATTTCTGTATGTTGAATATTAATAGTAAAATCGTTATGTTAACAACTCTAATTAATTTGCAATCTTTATGTAATGGGCAAATCGATACTTTAGCAGATGCCACAACTATATATATATATATATATATATATATATATATATATATATATATATATATATATATACCTAAGTGGCATCAATCGACCCGGCTGTATAACCGAAACACTCCTCCACCTATACAAAGCATTGGTTAGATCCCTATGCATACATCCCTCCATTTCCCTCACACAAACCCTTCCAACGACCCAATCGAAATTTGAAGCCCGCGAAAGAAGAATTCTCCGCCAAATCTTCCACCTGCACAGACGCACCAGAAACAACACAGTTTACACTACGACAGAAACAAAGCCACACTTCACACACCTAAACAACATAAACAGAAAATACACACATTCGGCAGTAAATCGCGTATATGCACAACACATCTTCGCAAATCCACCGAACACAAACAACAGAACAACACTGGAGAAACTCCTCTACAACTACCACCAGCCCCAACCACCAAACTAAAACACAAACAAAACCGCAAACACGTATTGGAAATTTGAATACTGTCTGAGAGGACACACGACAGCAACAGAGAGGCAGATCAATAAAATAACACTAAACCATGAAAGTCTCCATAACGATTCAGACGCTTCTGGCACCGGAAGAGGAAACTAAAAAAAAAATGTATGTATGTATGTACAGTGTTCTGCCCAAGAGCAGGTCTTTAACTGCAAACCCAGCATTTCCCATCCTTCCCAATTTCTTGCTTTCCTCTTAATCTCCCCATATAATATCTTAATGCTGTCTGCCAACTGATATCTTTTATCCCGAACTCTTGTCCCGTTCACCATTCCTTAAGCATCGCAAATTAACAAATTAGGCCTACACCAAAATAAAAAATAATAAATAAATAAAATAATAAATAAATAAAATAAAAATAAAATAAAATAAAAAATAAATAAATAATTAAAAAAAACCAATCACTGCAATCACACACCTACTGGCACTCATGCCATAAATAGTGTCATATACAGTATGTAAATATATATTTATTATTATTTATGTACAATGGCTGGAGAGGGCATTCTGCGCGTATAAGACCCTAAGACGGCCTCTGGCTCAAAGCCAGTAAAGTCAATAAACTACTCTATATATAGGCTGTTTAAAAAATACGGGGCATAATTTCAGGTATGTATTTCCCACATGTAGACAATCAAAATAGTTCATTACAACATGTGTCCGGAAATGCTTCATTTCCGAGTTATGGCCTTCACAACATTGAAATTCACCGGAACGTTTTTTTTCCCGCAGGTCGTTGTCATTACAGATGATGTTCAAAATGTCCACCTCCTGCTTGAATACAGACCTCACATCGATGTCTCATTGACCTGCGAACACGAACCCAAACTCCAGGAGTAGGATTGCGTATGTCCTCAGAACATGCCACAATTCGATTCCGAAGGGATTCCAAATCAGGCACCGGAGACGAATAAACCAATCATTTTCAATGGCACCACAAGTAGAAATCGAGAGGGTTCAGATCAGGTGAGCGTGGAGGCCAAGCAATTGGGCCACCTCTACCTATCCATCGATCAGGAAACCTTCGATCCAAGTACCGGCGAGCCGTACGACTGAAGTGTGCAGGAGCGCCATCATGCAAGAAGTGAATGTGTTGACGATTGATCAGTGGAGTGTCTTCTAAAACATGAGGAATGGTGTTTTCCAGGAAGTTCGTGTACGCCTGCCCCGTAAGTCTGTTTACAAGTACATGGGGTCCAACTAATCGATCACCAATGATACCGGCCCACATGTTGAGGGAGAACCGCACCTGGTGATGAGATGGAACAGTTGCACGTGGGTTTTCATACGCCCATACATGCTGATTGTGGAAATTTGTTATGCCATCTCGTGTGAACTGTGCTTCATCTGTAAATAATACTAAGGCAGGAAAGTTCGGATTTCCACCACACTGCTGCAAGAACCACTGACAGAACCTAACTCGTGCAGGGTAATCTGCTGGTGCCAGGGCCTGTACACGTTTCAAATGATAAGGATACAATTGATACACTTTCAACAGTCTCCAGACAGTCGTATGAGGCTACCCTTCGTGTGCTGATAGGAGGAGTCATGTTCACAGCCTCCAGAATCTCCTCCTGTACTTCTGGAGTTGTAGATCTTGGTCGTCCCCTTCCCAAACCGGGAGAGTTAAATTTTCCATACTCGCACAGACGGTAATGGAGACGTACAAATGTCTTCCGATCTGGACATTGTCGCTGTGCGTACCTCTCCTGGTACAAACGAGTCAGCGCAGCATTGCCGTCCGCCTTACCGTACATGAAGTGTATCTCTGCCAGCTCTTGATTTGAATATATGTCGCACAGTCTAACGCCTACACAACACTGAATATAACCTTCGCCTCGGAATGAACTGTCAGAGTGCCCTCTTAATGTCTCCTTTGACGGCAAAGACCTGCGGAAAGAAAAACGTTCCGGTGAATTTCAATGTTGTGAAGGCCATAACTCGGAAATAAAGCATTTCCGGACACATGTTGTAATGAACTATTTTGATTGTCTACATGTGGGAAATACATACCTGAAATTATGTATATATATATATATATATATATCCATTTTTTGCTACTAAATATTATGTGTGAGTGCAATCGTTTCATTTCATATTTTTTTTTGCAACTAAATATTATGTGTGAGTACAATCGTTTCATTTCATATCATATTATATATATATATTGTAAGTCAATATATGAATAGAATTAGATTATTTCAGCAGCTATGTTGTCAAATTTACGCTTTTATGTATTCTCCACGTGTTTCACAGCTATATCATGGTCATTTGCGCTTATACAATATTTCCTCCGACAAATTTGCAGCCATACTTTGAACAAAAACTACATTCTCAGTAATATTTCTAAGCCGACGAGCTATTGTAAAATTAACGCAAAAGCAATTAACACATTTCCGGCGAATTTTACCATTTCAGTAGATCATTCAAACAAGCAACTACTCGCACCTGAACACTATCTGCTGAATATGGAAATGTGTTTAAAATCGAGAACTTCTCCGTAGAAGTTGAACGCAATTACTTTTCCATCAAATGACGATTCCACTCGAGTGTTAAAAAAAAGTCGCGTCTGTAACGCCAACCATGGTTCTGAAAAAAAGTTTAAAACACAACTGAGATCAAATCGCCGTCTCAGTGAAAGTCAGAAACGACAAAATCGCATCTTACACCACAACCGTGTACAGGCAGTTTCATGTTGTGTTCAACATTCATAACTACATAGAAGTAATCAGAAAAGTTTTCAGTTTCCAATTTGACTTTCTTTTCACACTTTCCATGATTACAGAGTATTGCACAGCTACGCTGCAAACATCGATTTCGATACCTTCACTGAAAGAACATTTTCCGTGTCCCTTAATGCCACAATGCTCTTAAGGGTGATGTCATGTTCTAATTCAACATATTACAGCAAAATTTATTGCTGTTCCTATTCAAAAAGTAGGAAAGGTTGATTGTATCCGCGGTGATAATTCTGCTTTACTAGTTTTGATAAGAAAACCAATAAAGTTTTTTAGTGATACATTGTTAAATTAATGATAATATCACCCTTGTGTTAAAAAGTGTTTAACATGATATCCGTTGACTAAAACAAGTTTTAAACACGTTTAATGCCCGTGTGCACCATTCTCGATTAAAATTTGACCATGGTTAAGTCGGCACTTGACCATCTTCAACGCCAATTTGCGGAGTATCAATCTCGATCAAACTTAAACAAGCGAGTTGATGATGATCAAATTTGATCACGGATGTGGGACCGATTATCTTGAATATGGTCAAGTCGAGAAAATCATAATGGCGGCACGATTTGACGTGCTTCATGGAATTGAAGATGAAATGATGTATCTTGAAAACGCAAATCACTGCGGAAATAATAGAATTGGTGTTATTGTAGAAAGAGTAAGTTTGTAGATGAATAATAAAAATGTTCTTTTTTCTCAAAATAGACTAATGTTTTATATATGTTTCTGCTTTGGAAGATCGGGACTTTACTTGAGGACAAAATATTATTAAGGCCTAATTGTCCAATATTGTTAACATAATAATAAATTAATTATTCTATGCCGGTAATAATATAGCAAAATAAATGACCATTTTGCAGAATGCGAGATTATCACTTATTAGCTATAGATTTGCCTTTTGAAACTATTAGGACCTACATGACGTTTTGGACAATTAGGCTATTTACGCTTGAATTAAGAGAAATTATACGGCTACCTTCCTTTCCCTCTTACTCCAAAATTCCAACCTTGTGAACACAAAATAAATAGATAAAATTCAGATACATTCCTTTTCCTCTTACTCCAAAATTCCAACTTTGTGCACACAAAATAAAATTGACACTAAAAACTTCCTTTTCGTATGCATGATGATGCGTATTCGACATACACAGACGAATTGCTTTTTTTTTTTAATTTTAAAATAATTGTCAGTGAGGTATCCGTATACTGAAATTTTCCCAAATAAATTATTGGCACTGAAATGTGTCTTTTCGTAAGCAAAATGATAAGCATTTGACAAACACATACAAATCTGTTCTTTTTAGTAGCCTATTTCAAAATAATTGTCAGTGAGGTATCCGTATACTGAAATTTTCCCAAATAAATTATTGGCACTGAAATGTGTCTTTTCGTAAGCAAAATGATGAGCATTTGACAAACACAAATCTGTTCTTTTTAGTAGCCTATTTCAAAATAATTGTCAGTGAGGTATCCGTATACTGAAATTTTCCCAAATAAATTATTGGCACTGAAATGTGTCTTTTCGTAAGCAAAATGATAAGCATTTGACAAACACATACAAATCTGTTCTTTTTAGTAGCCTATTTCAAAATAATTGTCAGTGAGGTATCCGTATACTGAAATTTTCCCAAATAAATTATTGGCACTGAAATGTGTCTTTTCGTAAGCAAAATGATAAGCATTTAACAAACACATACAAATCTGTTCTTTTTAGTAGCCTATTTCAAAATAATTGTCAGTGAGGTATCCGTATACTGAAATTTTCCCAAATAAATTATTGGCACTGAAATGTGTCTTTTCGTAAGCAAAATGATGAGCATTTGACAAACACATACAAATCTGTTCTTTTTAGTAGCCTATTTCAAAATAATTGTCAGTGAGGTATCCGTATACTGAAATTTTCCCAAATAAATTATTGGCACTGAAATGTGTATTTTCGTAAGCAAAATGATGAGCATTTGACAAACACATACAAATCTGTTCTTTTTAGTAGCCTATTTCAAAATAATTGTCAGTGAGGTATCCGTATACTGAAATTTTCCCAAATAAATTATTGGCACTAAAATGTGTCTTTTCGTAAGCAAAATGATAAGCATTTGACAAACACATACAAATCTGTTCTTTTTAGTAGCCTATTTCAAAATAATTGTCAGTGAGGTATCCGTATACTGAAATTTTCCCAAATAAATTATTGGCACTGAAATGTGTCTTTTCGTAAGCAAAATGATGAGCATTTGACAAACACATACAAATCTGTTCTTTTTAGTAGCCTATTTCAAAATAATTGTCAGTGAGGTATCCGTATACTGAAATTTTCCCAAATAAATTATTGGCACTGAAATGTGTCTTTTCGTAAGCAAGATGAGCATTCGACAAACACAAATCTGCTCTTTTTAGTAGCCTATTTCAAGATAATTGTCAGTGAGGTATCCGTATACTGAAATTTTCCCAATTATTATCAATAATATGAAATAACCACTGTGTAAATTACGTTACAAATTATGTGGAATTATGTAAACACGTATAACTCATGTGAATTGTGAGGTTAAATCCAACCAGGTAGCCTGCTTTTCTCTTAGAGAACTTCCGTCAGTACTTTTATTCTGTAACATGGATGCATAATTGCTGACGAGTTCTAAAGGAATTCCCACTTCGAACTGTGAGACGTTCGGTGCTCGTTTCTTTTTTTCTTCCATGATTATTGAAACTTGTTATTTGAAAACTGCGAGGATGTTTGAAAGCACTCCGACAAACAAAAACGAAGCGATAATTGACAAAGTGCGTTCGTTCGCTGTTTTATATGCGGTAACCTATCGCACAGATGATTCTTCTCAAGCGAGCGTACCGTCAGCTGACGGTACTGAGTTGATCGAGGGAAAATGTCGGTGCACCGCATCTGTAACTTGATCATTGTCAAGAATTAACCATGTTTCCGTGATTGCTGATAAACGGGCTAGATGATCGAGAATGGTGCACACGGCCATAAATCTTTCTGTTTTTATAATGTCACAATAGTACATTATGAAACGAGCCTATAATGGTAGTAATTTTCATACGAGCGTCTTAATTACCATTATAGGCAAGTTTCATACGACTTTTTATGCTCGACCATATTTCTAACTTGAAATTATTCAGAAGTATTCATATTATTATCTGACTGGGGAGCGGAAGTGAACTTGTGCAATCTCGTAAATTGTGAGATGTGCGCAGACGCGAAAGTATTGATTTTTTCCGAGGAACAAATATCATTGACCTTGATATAATCTAGGGAGTAAAATGAACATTAATCTTGCTATAACCTGGAAATTGATTTGAATATTATTTACAATTAACGCTAATTATTATAGTAACAGAACATAACCTTCTGCGACAGTATTGGATTTCCAGCCTCCGTGACGTTTCGCTAGTTGTCTTTCGATTGCATATCCGAGAATAATCGATACTTGCGCTTTCATATTGCTTTCTGGTTGGTGGAAAACCTGATAATGAATAGGTGTACTTTAATGAGGTCCATTAAATGGCTACTGCCAGGTGTATAATTACTACATTTCGGCATGGTCGAGCATAAAAAATTATTTCTCACTGTTAATAGATGCTACGGTGCGAGTTGAATCATGCCTACCGCATGGGACTCTCATCCGGAAGGTCCATGGTTTGATTCCCGGACCGATCAACATGACTATGTTTTTTCCGTAGTTTGCCACAGTTACTTAGGCAAATGAGGCTTGGAATTTTCATTGCCACTGTCCATTTTCCCTTCCCCTTCCGTGGAGAAAAAGAATTTATATTTTCCTATCATATCATTCATCTTTCTCATCTCATTCAATAGCCACATTCAGGTCTTCATCCGCTTACAGGAGGGGGCGTCCTCTCTACAACCGTTCCTGAGTTCCCAGTCTTCCGCAATATCTCTGCCAGGATTCATTCCTTAAGAGCACTTCCAAGGACGCTTCGACACCTTGGAAGGGCCATTGGAATGTATCCTGTGCTGCTTGGTCACCTTGACGGTATGAACTTAGAGCGGGGAAGGGTAGGAGGCCCCCACTGGGTGAGCGGATGAGGGGTCACATGCGGCCGGTGGGCTAGTACACCCTCATCCTCATTCATCCCATACACTTCGGGGTGCACAATAGGCCTCAGTATGGCAAAGGGTCGTCCTAACCCGCCCGTAGCCACGTAACCTAACCTAATAGATGCTAGATCTTCAGCGAAATATAAGCAATCAAACTCATGTAAATTTTAAAACACTGATTTTTTATGAAACTCACCATTAAGTTTCGTAAAACTTATTTACTTTTTCAGTTAGTAGGACATTAATTTCATGAACAACCTTATCTATAGTCGCGACGCTGTTATTCCCGGCGTGACTCCTGCTCTTTTCTTACGTCTTAGGAAGTCAAGGCTCAATAAAGTCTAGGTAGGCAGTATCGTTCGCCATTTTTGTTCTTTCGTTGCTGAGCTACCAGACGAGGGATCTATTTGCCACACCGTTAAATATTATCATGTCGTTGCTCCTATCATAATAAATCAAACGCACTGTAATTGAGCAAATAAATGAGGGGAAAATAATGTCCTCGTGTGCTTTCTGCGAACGCCAACGAAAGAGCCAAAATGGCAGGCGATTATATTAAGTATTTATCGAGCCTTAGGAAATGCTTAACATCTTCATCAGCGAATCACAAGACGCACACGTTTAAAATGTAGCCGACCTGCAACGTGATTGGCTGCCGGAAATTAGAGCGACGGGACTATAATTTAATAGCCAGTGATAAATTTTAAAACCTCTAAAATGCCTGTTTCCTGAATTTTTCTTTAAAAATCGGGAATTTCGCTAAATTTTGCAGTACCCATCTGGCATCCCTACGTATAAAACATGTTTTATGTTTAAAAACATGTCAGCTCTATAATTTTGAAGATATCAAGGTGAATCATTCCCACGAAATTTCAAATAACAAAAGATGGGGGTGTCTCAGTGTACAAAAGATCATTCCTGAGTATCCAAGGAAAAGTGCAGTAGCATCCTTTCGGTCACTCACAGGGTATGACTGTCAAGACATATGAACAAAATTGGAATTTTTTCTTCACCACTTTGTCCATTGTGCAGTCTTCAGAATCATGTCTACCCCTTTTATTTAACCCACTGTGTGCGACAGTATAATACTTTTATATTGACTATTACACTCTTACTACGTCATACTACTTTTGACCAATAAAACGGTACGATAGGACGTATTTCAACCAATCATGGCTGCTTATCGCACAATTTTATCGCGTCCCTAGCATTTGTTTAATTTTATCGCGTCCCTAGCATTTGTTTCTTTGTTTGCCAACATTTGAAACTGCGCTGGTCTGGACGTCAAAAATATATATAAAATTACAAACCACTCCAGTCGATGCACAGCAGTTTCAAATATGACTCGCATTGGCATTCAAGAACAAGAATTAATAAAAATCACTGATCATACCTATGCATCTTCTGAAATCCGATTTACAAATAAATGAAGAGCACCATTCGGAAATCCTGAATAAGTTGAATACACCATGTAGGCCTAAATCAACGAGTTCCACATCTATAATGCACACGTCCAATATAACATCAATTCAACCACCAACCACATTCAAATTTGAAAATTGTACATTCAATAATTATTTCTTTTAAAATTATTCCTGTTTATTTTTTATGTCATCGTCGTTAATTAAAACTTTTCTAACACTTGTGTATATTAGTTAGGTTATGTTATAGCTTCTGCTCTGAGAGGATAAAAAGAACTTCTGCTATAAGATATTATGGATAGTCACGTATCAGAGATTGTTTAATATTAAGATTTATTATATAGTAATCATTACAGTGTCTGTATAAAGACACTACTGCCATCTAGCATGAATCTAGCGTAATATTTATAATGTTGAGATGGTACAATAATACATTTGAAGACAATTGTATTTTCGTAAGTCAATTAATATTTTATTGTATTGGAGTACTTCGTTACTTCTAATCTTTATATACTTTCTTCTAATCGTGTAATAGTCAATTAAATCCCACTCGAGTTTTGATTTTCTCTAGATAAATCAAAACGTCTAGTGAGATTACTGTTGAAAAATCCTATAGCATGTATATGCACATTGGTGTAAATCATACATGGGCACAATTTTCGGTTACGTGAGGCATTCGATTTAAAATAGTTTGTTTACTAGGAGAGGAGACTGCAGAGTAGGATGGGAAATATAAACTGTTGTGACCTGCGTCACCTTATCGTAATCGCTAAGGCGGTCAGTGGCGAATTATTAGGAAAACGCTTGGTTAACGTGAGAGACTCGAAAAATGTTATTCAATTTGGCAAATTAATTCGGCAGCTTCAATCATAAACCTCTTTACTATTTCTCCATCATTGAATTTATTTAAATCACAGGCGAGAAATTGCGTAACTAGCCAATAATATTCTACGTTTATTTTCTTGAATATTCTGGCGTTTATCAAGATTACTTAATCGATTTGCACGTACTCGACCTAAAATAATTTCAGAAAATCATATTTCGTTTTCTACGCACATTTGATATTTTTTATAAATTTCTTTTGGAAATGATACGTACAAACAACATTTAATTCCTAGTACCTTCTAATGCAGCGTGTTTAAGGTATAATGTCGTATTTAGTATATTATGCAAATGTTAAGATCATAAATTTTCTTCGGAATAGCACGAAAAAAATAACATTTAATTTGTCTTACCTTCTAATTCAGCATGTTCTTTATGATATAAGGAGTAATGTCGTTGTATACTAAATTTATTAATGCCTAATAGGTCTCACTGACCTTCACAGAGCTTATCGCTCTGAGTGACATCATCTTCACAGTCCCCGTTCTTCCCTCACGTAGCTCCTAGGCGTGGGCAGGTTCTATATCAGTTTCATAAGCAATATCAGTGGTGGCATAATGGCATTATCAAAGCAGTGTGTACGCGTTAGAAAACGATTTCATGAGAAATGGAAGAGTTTTTTTGCTGTTTAGAAGGGGAGAACTGTGAAGATGATGTCACTCAGAGCGATAAGCTCTGTGAAGGTAAGTGAGGCACAAATTCTCAAGTGAGGCACGATGCCCATGTTTGGTGTAAATAAATAATCTATTTGGAGAGAAAATGAGATAATGGCTTTATTTCCAAGAACTCAGCATTAGTTAACGACGGCAACTACTTTTAAGAACGTACTATTTCATGGCACTGTTTAAAACAGTATTAAAAACAGTTTAAAACAAAAAAAAACATATTTGTTATTATTTTAGATAAAACTGTTTTTTTGGCAACCCTGAAATTAACAGAGCACTGTTGTGTTATCTCTCAGTCAATGCATTTAGTTAAGCAAGAAACTGTATGGCACATTTTCTGACTTAAAAAAAAGAATCCAACTTTCACCCTTATTGACGATATTACATTAACTTCAAAATTAAATTTAGTGCCGAAGCAATCCGCTTTATTTCGAGTCATGGAACGCTGCCCATATTATTTTCCTGGCGAGAGGTTCGTCCCACAGGACCGTGAGTAGGATGTTTAGATTTAAATTTATATGAGATGACTTCCTCCCACGCAGGCAGTGTGGGCGCAATGTTAATAACCGACTGCATGCTACGGGATGTTCTCTCAACTGTCAACTGTCAATCAGCAGCTCCTCGCTGCATAACAAGTCTCCACAAAAGTTGTTACAATCAGCAACTCATATACATCACTTTCCCTTCCAACAATGTCTTCATTTTCATCACATTACTTCGTCTTCTGCAGTTTTCTTTTTTTTTTTTTTCGGACAACCATCCTTCACTGTTCTCTTTCTGCTACTTATCAATGGCACGATACTATAGAATTTAATGACTTTATTGAATATCATTACAGTCTGTAAGCACAAATATGTGAAATCGACAAAATCAATAGAATACGGGCTATTCCATCTCAAATCGACCAAAATATAGAGAAAATTGACCTTGCAATTTTTAAATACAGGGACATCATTTTATTTTTACTAACATTTTTAATATTAACCTGGCTATATCTTTTGATTAAAGGTCTAGAACAGGAAACACCGCTTGCTCCCCCTCCAAGACGGAGTTCGATGATACTGGCGTAAAATACAAATCACTTTACTAGGTATGGGAGGGAAGAAAAGTTGTTCATCCATTTATGTAAACTAGGAAATATCGCAAATTTGAGTTTGATAATTTTCATTAGGTTTTTGTTTAATCAGAATACAGTACTGTATTAACACTTAGTGTTTTTACTCACGAATTGAACTATCCATTAGGACGTATTAATTATGCAGTGTATATTGTACTGTTACAGCACATTAGCGTACAATATAGAGAATGAAGTTAAATTGAAAAATAATCATAATACGGATATTTAAACACATTTTTGAAAATGGTGGCCGTTGATTTCGATACAGGCTTCAGTTTTTGTGCATATTGTCGCACTATAGACTATTGTATCTAATCCCAATTACCAGTTTCGTCTTTCGTACCAGTAACTCATGTTGAAATAAGTCTGTACCTACTCTATAAAAGAGTACCTTACGTACTGTAAATAAATTCAATCTTCAATTCTGCCCTATCCGAAAAGATAAAATTACTCAGACATGCTATCTACTGTCCGTCCAAGTGATTATGTCGCAGGGTCGTAGAAAGGGAGGAAATCACGTGACAGATAATTACTTAACGAGGCCCTTTTATTTAAGTTATTTTATTTATTGTATGGGTACAATATTACGTAGACGTCCAATTCCTAACAGAAATGTTCTCAGAAAAGAGCTAAGACATCCCAGCCACTAGCCTTTACAGAGAAGCGAATAGAAGCAGGTGGGGGAAACCGGGATGCGACGTAGGCAAATGGACGGCAGTATTTGTGCGAAAATGATTCAATATTGAAAGCTCTTCCGTTACTGGAAAACGCGAACATATTTTTGGAACATACTGTTTACTATAACTGTAAGGTTACTATGACTGTATATGCGGTCTTGGATCTGTATGGAGGGCGTTGAACTTCATTAGTAGAAGGGGAGTGTGAAGTACATTCAAAAACTCAGGTACAATAAAAATTGAACACACATTTTTTACTGGTGCGACGTTGATAAGAAAGTATTGAAAATGTCAAATAAAGGAAATAAATAGTACGCGCGTGAACTAACCAGCTGACTGTGAGGCGGGAGCTAGCCGAGGCAAGCAAGGCCAGGAGACATAAACACGTGATGTTTCGTCTAGTAGCGCATAGCTGGGCTAGCTTTATCACAAGTTTTCATAAACACAGGAGTAAAATGACGCGCAATGCTCGCTTATCTTCAGCTCTCGGCCAGTGCGTGCGGTACTGCGCCGTTCAAGTCTAGGCGTGTGAAAATAATTTATTTAATAGGCCTACCCTCGAAACTTATTGCCGAGCCACTAAGCAAACAATGCCGAATCCCTCTTAATAATGCAAGATTTTTTCTCAATATTTTTTACAATTTTACAAATGGGCAAAAAGCCTAAAAGTAAGTAAAATTAGATTATTTGTCCCTCTGTATACAATAAAAATAAGTATTACTTCTTATCATAACCTACCAAATGTCAGCTTCAAAATAAGCTCTCGTTCAAAGTTCTGAAGTAAACGGTTCCAGAGTTCTGAGCGCTGAAAAAGGTTTGTTTTTATAAAATACGCTAAATTTGTCGCTCAATAGTACGAAAACTGTTTGACTTTCGATAGTATATTTTTGAAAATGCACTCTCCTCAGCACCTTGTATAAATAGGGAAAAAATTAGAGTATTAAAAAATGCGAGGTTTTTTACTGATCGATTTCATATGGAATAGCCCATACATAATACATCTTGAAACATGTTAACAAGGTAATGTAAGATTTAACACGAGAAAGACACATAATACGTGTTCCGAAGGATACATAATATAATCAGAATATAAAATAAACAAGCAGAGGGCATAAAATGTGATAAAATAATATAAAAAACACTAAACAACATTAATATTAAACATTCATTAATATCATAAGAAGGTTTGGTTATCAACCAACCACAGACAAGTCTGTTAAAAGTTCTCGTCTGCATGTTTTCATTTCCGAAGTATGCAGAGAAAGCATTGTGATGCAACAAATTACTGATTATAGGATTTCCACGGAAACGCATGATTTTAGTATCTCTGACATCAAAGAAGTGATTTTTATATGCCTTCTCTCTACAGCGATCTCTCCTGAAGCATTAACTGAATTTTGTTCACATTCTATATTTATAAGTCAATTTTTCCGGCGAATGACGCAATGAAATAACTGTTTTTAGCAAAAAATTAATGGGCCTCCATTTGAAATCAGAAACACATTACAGCAATCCACTCCAACAAAAACATCAATTTCCTTTGTTATTTTTTGCGTTACGCATAAAAATTGAATAAAACTTTGTAGCTCATATCAACGCACAAACGTGTTCGTAAGTGAAATTATTGTATTCAAATGTACTTATAATTCGCATTGCGATTCTAATATTCCTACTGGATTTTAAACTTTCGACTAAATACCCGAAGATATATTGATCAGAGTCTATCTTAGAGAATAGTCAGTATCCACTTGTAAATTTCTGTCGTTTTAAAGGATTACCAGTAGCCAGATGTAAAACTTCATTGGTATGAGTAAATGAATTTCTACAGAAGTGAGGCTAATGGCGAAGTGTATCAACATCGGTTAAAAACGCAATAATCGTAGATTACGAAACGACGGTTAAACAGTAACAGTGGTTAAAATGTAATTTGTGTGCACCATTCATAATCACAGATTACTTAAACATTGCTAGCTGACACCTCATTTAACCAGAGTAAAGTCTATGCTGGTGTACTGTTTCTACAAAATGACTAAAGGAAAGCATCCATACCGCTGTAAAGATAATAGTCAACGTCTAAAAATGACTGCGCTCACTCCGTTCTACATCGAAATGAACGTGTCCTACATTTTCGCTTTGCATTTGTTTGCCTTTGGGCGCTGTTATATTTGCGAGTTGCATTTCTTTGCTGTTAGGTTAAAATCGTACAAAATAGAAAATTGAATGCAAAAATGATTATATCCCAATGTGTGGTTGAAGTGTCGCTAGACTTAATTACTAGAATTTAAATATATTATATAAAAAGATGGAATATCTATAAATGAAAAGGATGCAGAAGATTAATAGGAATGTGTATACGATCAAGCACCTCATTTACACGAAGGAACTGTTCATTATCCTAAGATCCATAAATAACCTCTCTTTGTTCAGCCAGTGACATAGAGAAAGAGACATTCGAGTATTCCCTCTTAAAATACAGAAAATATCAGTTACATAGAATTGTAATACAAGCAGCCGAACCATAGGAGAAATATGACTTTTTGTGTTATTTCAAGTGATCCATTTGTAGATTTTGATAAACGAAATCCCACCTGAAATTTTCTGTCACCTAATTCCTCGTAAGAATTCCCTCTTTCCACTAAAGAAACTTCACGTTCATGCTCTATCCAAGTAATTCAAGTACTGTATAATAATAATCGTCTTCGAAATAAACATCTGTGGCTCTGGCCGCCATTTTGCTTTACTTGCTCTACTAATCACTGGTTATCTCCTTTAACCGCTCGAATATGGCCGGTTAGAGATTACTGTGGTTAACCTCCTATTTAAGTCGTAACCGAGGTCGATCCACTGTAAAAATGCTTAACCAGAGGTTAGGTGACAATTTTAACCGGTGGTTACACTAACTGACGTTGATGCACGTGGACATAAATGAGAATGACAGAATATTCTTGACGTCACATTATAAACCACGAGTAGTTTTGTTTATATTTACATCACATTTGAATGTTAGATTTCGTAAACATAAAAATAATATTAGGCCTATTTTGAATCCATAGCAGGACAGCCTATGAAGGGTCAATTCCGACCGGCTGAATTATGACCTCAAGTTCACATGCCTCAGCAATGTGAACGATCATCCAACCAATACGATGATCCTTCCAGCTGTTATATCTGTTTGCGAAACGGGAATTAGCTACCTAACGTAGCTTCCAAATTCATTGCGATGCTCCGTTGGCACCTGCTCCATACATTGGCCGAAATTAGAAAATTCCTTACCAATGATCATTCGAACCAGTGCTCATTTCGTAACCTTGTCCTACGTATGATGCCTTAGACCACGAAGCTACGGCGCTGGACTTAGAAATGGTAACATTTACTTACTAATAAGCTTTTGATGTACGCCTATATTTGTACATAGGCCTAATCAATTACATTATTGGCCGGTTTCATCAGCAAACGTTTAATAGTAGGTTAACGGATTGTTAAGTAACGGGTTTTTAATAATTTAAAAAAAAATTTTAAAAAGACCGTGTTTCATCGAGATCTGTTCGGGTTTTGTTAAGTAACGGATTGTTAAACATATTGAGTTAAAAGAATCTAGAACGCCTTGACATTAATTCTGCTTTCAGAACGCTGCCTCCTACTTCGGTTGATGTTACTATTTTCTTTTTATATATAGTAATCTCAATAGAAGTTTTGATTTATCAAGAGAAAATCAAAATTCGAGAGGGATTTAATTGACTATTACACGATTACAAGAAAGTATATAAAGATTAGAAGAAATAAAGTACTCTAATACAATAACATATTCATTGACTCAAGAAAATACTAAACTGCCTTCAAATGTATTATTGTACCAGCTCATAAATACAAATATTCCGCTAGATGGCAGTAGTGTGTTATGATTAACAATTAATCATAACACACTACTGCCAGTTACTCTTCTCTTGTTACCAGTTGTGCGAACTATACAATCTCCATTGAACTCTATAGACGATTACTATTCAAGAAGGTTTTATTGATTCAGTTTCATTTTTATTAAAACAGTTGCATTCCACTTCAATTATCAATATATATTAAACAATCTCCGATACACGACTATCCATAATCTCATACAGTAGAAGCTATGACATAACCTAAATAATATAAGATAAATGATAGAAAAGTTTTAATTAAATATGAATGATGAAATAAACATGAATAATTTAAAAAATACAATTATTGAAAGTACAGTGTTGGCAAACAAAGAGACAAATGCTAGGGAGGTGATAAAATTTGTAGAATAAGCAGCCACGATTGGTATCGCTTTCATAGTCAAATGTAGTATGACGTAGTAAAAGTGTAATAGGGGTGTTAAAAATGTATGCCGGGAAAATCTTGGGTGAGCTTTGCCCTCTTGACTTTTTACACATCAGCTGTGGAGAATAGAATATTTGTTATAGTAATTATACTGAGTCGGAGAAATAACAATTGTCTTAGTATATAAATAAAGTGACATAATATTTAAAATTAGAGAACGGACACCATTTGCATAAAGGAGAAAAAGAAAGCATGGAAACGCGTAGCGGATGCTTTTATCAAATAAACGTAACAATGTGAATTGTAAAGCAGTTAAAATTATTTTATGATGACATAATAGTACATTATGCAACGAGCCTATAATGATAGTAATTAAGACGCGACTATGTTTACGAAACTCGCTTGCGCTCGTTTCGTAATTTTCATACGAGCGTCTTAATTACCATTACAGGCAAGTTTCATACGACTTTTTATGCTGGACCATATTTCTAACTTGAAATTATTCAGAAGTATTCATATTATTCTTATCTGACTGGGGAGCGGAAGTGACCTCGTCCAATCTCTCATAAATTGTGAGATGTGCGCAGAAGCGAAAGTATTGATTTTTTCCGAGGAACAAAAATGTCATTGACCTTGATAATATCAAGAGAGTAAAATGAACATTAATCTTGATATAACCTGAAAATTGATTTAGACATTGAAAAACGAGATGACAAATTGAATTTATTTGAATATTATTTACAATTAACGCTAATTATTATAGTAACAGAACATAACCTTCTGCGACAGTATTGGATTTCCAGCCTCCGTGACGTTTCGCTAGTTGTCTTTCGATTGCATATCCGAGAATAATCGATACTTGCGCTTTCATATTGCTTTCTGATTGGTGGAAAACCTGAACACTAATGAATAGGTGTACTTTAATGAGGTCCATTAAGGGGCTGCTACCAGGTGTATAATTACTACATTTCGGCATGTTCGAGCATAAATGTACTTGCAAAAAAGCTAAAGGAATTGAGAAACTCGGGCATTTTAAAACTGACAATAGGCTGACAAGTGAGTGGAAGTCAGTAATTTCTTCCCAAGGCAATAACTCGCCAAGAATGATAAAAATCAAGAAATGATGTTCATTTTCTACGATCGTGAGAAAATTGAGCACAAACGGATCGTATCAAGTGCGCAGACAGTTATTTCTGCCTTCTATCCGGACATTTTGAATTACTACTGAAAGGCTGCAATTTTGATGACGTCAACAACATGCAAAGGGTAGCATCGAGAGCAGAGAACAGAATTCCAGACACTCTCTTCCGCTATTGCTCTCATTCGCTTCACGATCACTGTGTGCATAATGTTCAGATTATTCATACATGGAATTGTTAATTTTTCCCAGTATCATTTTACAGTTGCCGCTGTTTGCAAGAATAAAAATGGCCATTGCCTTGCAGACTTTTATTTCTGTTTATTTTCATGTGTTATTTTAGGTACAATATAAAATGTTAAAATGTTTAATCTTATGACTTATCAATTTAATATTAACATTTGTTAATGCATATTAAATATAAATAATGTATAAACGTTTTCGCCTTTTATGGCATCATCAGATACAACTTGTTTCTACAATATCTAAATTACATAGTGGAATTTTTGTTTTCCCAAACCATCAAATTGGTGTTATAATAATAAGTTTATGTATTTTACTTTTTGGAAAAAATTTTAGGTCATAAATAAGTATACATTGTATAACTAAATACATAGGTTGGATAAAAAGTAATGGCAACACTGCTGTCACGTGACGATGGTGCGTTCGAGAGTTTCCAGCTGTATGGACATGAACAAGGACTGTTAGATGAGTTAGTGTAGCCAGCGGCGACAGTACTCTGTCAATCTACTGCAGTGTGTAGTACGTTGACTTTCATAGGGATAGTGCGAGCGCCCTAAGATCATGTTTACAAAACTAGAGCAACGTTCCTGGATCAAAATTGAAGTGGCACGAGGTCGTAGTGCACAAGAATGTTTTCAGGGACTGCGTGAAGCATGCAGCGATGCAGTGTTGCCATATCGCACAGTGGCACGATGGGTTAAAGCGTGTCGGGAAGGCCTTGTTGGAAGTGCTGTGAAGGTGATGTTCATTGTGGCGTATGACATTGATGGGGTAATACTGCACCACGCTGTACCTCCAAGGCGGACTACTACTGCAGGTTCCTGCAGCACCACCTTCGTCCAGCCCTCAGGAGAAAACGACGACACTTGGGGGTACAGAACCCCATCATTCTTCATGATAATGCAAAGCGGCATACCTACCTCTGCTGCTGTCAAGGACCTCTTGCGTCGCTGGGAGATTCTGGAACATCCTCCGTACTCACCCGATATGAGTCCATGCAATTACGATCTTTTCACCAAAGTGAAAGAACCACTGCGAGGGACCCGGTACAATACCAGAGATGAACTTATCCGTGCTTTAGGGCGGTCAATACGGAACATCAACAAAGATGGACGCGCTGATGGTGCACGACGCCTTCCAAACATTTGGCAAAAGGTAATAAATAAGGGGGGCGACTATGTAGGAGGTACGTAAATGTTGTGAATAAAGCCATGTCAGAAATATCGAACTGTTGCCATTACTTTTTATCCAACCCAGGTATACTCCATTTAGTATTGATATACATAAAACTCATGTTGCAATGGTTTCAGTTACATGTGTATTTTAAATTATCACAATTTTAAATTCGAATACGTTTTCAAATTTATGTAAAATTTTGTCGATGTAATTTAGACCTATATCTTCATTTTATATAAAATATAAATATATATATATAATGAAGATATAAATTACATCAACAAAGCTGTGCATAAATTGAGCTATATATAATAAACACAATATCATATATTTAAACACAGAGTTCGAAAACGTAATTGAATTTAAAATTTTGACAATTTAAAATACACATGTAACTGAAACCGTTGTAACATGAGTTTTATGTATTTCAATACTAAATAGAATATAATTAGTGTGCGCTTCCACATAAAGGAAAAGGTGTTATTTTATTTCAAGAATATACTCCCGGAAATAAATGGATTTTTTCTAAGGAGGGTCTATCTTCCTCTGAATGGCGGGACGCAATTAAGATGAATGCTAACGTAGCACCAGTGAGAAGTCTTCATGGGAGATCCTTGGACGGTTTCCGTTGCAGATACTGCAACGAGATTGAAACCTTAGCACACGTCCTAGGATCCTGTCAGCATGGAGAACTCCTGAGAAATTCACGCCATCATAACATCCGAAAACTAATAGCACAAGCCCTTAGAAACAAATCCTTCGAGGTCCATGAAGAGGTGCACTGCGTTGCGTCTGAAGGCGGCGGAATTAGAAGAGCGGACATCGTGGCTCTAGACAAGACTAATAGTAAAGGCTTTATACTGGACCCAACTGTTAGATTTGAGATGAGCCAGACCCAACCATCCGAGGTCAACAAAGAAAAACAACAAATTTATGAGCCTACTATTCCGTATTTTCGAGAAAAATATCAGATGGAAGGCACCTGGGAAGTACATGGTTTAATGATCGGAGCGAGGGGCACCATCCCACGATCAACTGTAAACACTATCAAAACATTTGGAATCCATGACATCATTCCAAAAATAATTACTTCAACCATTAAAGGGTCTGTGGCAATTCTGAAAAATCATTTATACGGAATATCATAATACCCCCCCTTTTCTATTCGTTAGTGTGTGATTGTTACAAATATATGTACAAATTTATTATTTCTTAAACTTAAGCTCCTAGTTCACATTTAAATTTGGCTCATTTATCTTACTGTAATCATTACTATTCTTATATGTGTGTTATTCTGTGTTTTTGGCAACCCAGGATGCCTGGGCAGACTATTTCTTGAAATAAATTATATAATAATGTAGACTTATTTATAACCTAAAAATGTTTACAAGTAAAATAAATAAAATTCGTGAGCCATTATTACTTATTAATTCAACATCAATTTGATGGTTTACTATAAGAGAAAAAAAATTCCACTATGTAATTTAGATATCGTAGAAGCAAGTTGTATCTGATGATGCCGTAAAAGGCGAAAACGTTTACACATTATTTATATTTAACATGTATTAACAAATGTTAATATATAATTGATAAGTCATAAGATTGAAAATTCTAGCATTATTTATTGTAATTAATAATTGACTTATGTTAAAATCAATACATGAATTGTAAATTGTTTTAGATAGGTCTATTTTTCCGCATACTGATTAATTAAATTTATTTTATTGTTTACGTACTGTGCCTACGAAAGTTTAACTGTATATTGGCCGTTGTCCTGCTTTTGTTGTAACTCCTTTTTATAGGAAAAGCGTCTGACTGCGGAAAAAGGAGTGAAACGTCTGTGGTGTACGTATGTCCAGTCAGTACATCCCAATTTCAACTAATTTAGACTGTCATAATTTTTCAATATATATAAGTAACCGTTAGTTTTCACAAAAGGAAGAAATAACTATGTAGAAACATAACACTGTAACCAATTTTAAGACATTATCTCCAATTATTATTTTTGATCGAAATGGAAATTCTTCTTAAGCACGCCTAGTGTTTCCATTATTTCTTTCTTTCAATAATCATACGGGAAATTTCTCACGCACATACTTGCTCATCACAAATTTTAAATTGTCCAATTATAAAAGTGTGTGGAGATTAATAGAAATGGTTTATAAAACTTACCAACATAATGGTTGTGTGCAGCGATGACTTCATTTTCCTACACCACAAATTCAATTTGCGCTGTCGTGGACCTATTGCGAACAGAAAAAATACACTTATTATTTTAAACCAAGGAGATACAGATAAGATCAGAAAAACAAATGGGAAACATTTCAAAGATCTTCCAGAAAACAGACATTACAGATCAAGTCTCTAGAAGTGGTGTGGTTTATAACAATTGCTGTGATAAGTTCGCAAGAATAATGTAATTTTTAGTTAAAACTTGAAAAAAAAATCTGTGCAAAGCAACTAAATAATTGACACATTTTTAGCTTCAGAATAATAGCCAATTAAAGGAATGACATTTCTGAATAGTTCATTATCTGTTTATAATATTCTTCTACCTTTAAAACTAAAGAAAAAAGATATTTTAAGAACAAATTCAAATTAGTGTAACTCAGAAAATATTGAGAATAGTACCCATGTTTTTTATGATATTATTTGCTCAAAATGTCTTCGGAAATTCTACGCGAATCACCCTGTATACATTGAACAGTAATCATTTTTCCACATCACGCGGCGTGTCATTTCTATATTTCTGGACTGCAGCAATGTGATTCCTGCATACAGAAATTGTCTGAAGGGGTATTGAAACATACCAACATTATACCGTACATAGATCGAGAAAGAATAAAATTATGTCTATTTGAGTGAGATTTTGAAGTAGAATGTCTCTCTTCATTGTTATATTTCCCATGCAAAGAGAGTTATTCCGTATATACACATACTTCGTGGCACAGTGTCTCTGAAATAATATTCGTTTTGTAGATTAATTACATTTCCACACGACATAATTTCCAATTAAATTTTTCTCCATTTCTTGATATATGAATACCAGCAAATCTTTAAGTATTGCATTCAACATCGTGTGTCTGGAAGATATAAATTCTGCCATGTTAAAAACCTCTCACTAAACTACACAACTCCATTGCAAACGTTAGCACGTAATGAAACTGATTCTCTTACTGTGCATATCGCTGTAATTCAAGTTACGAATGTCATCCATACACTCTTGCGGTGTACCGTGAGTTGTTTATGTGAACAAAGTACAGTGTAAGGCACCTAGTATAATAGAGCCAGCGTGAATATATGCTTGACTGCACTCAACCTGAAAACTGTGTTTTGGTACGAACTTTCTAGCCCTTATAATTAGATTATATGCACATTTTTTACTCTTTTAATACATACGTACAAATTTTGGACATCTTCAGTACCGGGTACACATAAATCCTAGTCCTGGTTATAGTATTAATCCTTTGTAATATCCTTTATTTGTTTGTTTGTTTGTGTTTGTTTGTTTGTTTGTTTATTTACTTGTTTGTTTGTTTGTTTATTTTGACAGGATTAAGACCATAAGGCCTTCTCTTCAATCCTACCAGATACCACAGTGTGGGAATTAAAGATTAATTTTTTCAAGAAGTGTAAAGTATAAATATATTTGGAGAGTCCACTGCAAGAATGATGGATGTCACTTTCTTGTCGAAAATGAACCAAGACTGTCAATGCATAGCTTAAGACATATAGAGTTATATGGCATTAACACTGATAGTCATTGTCCAGTAATGATCGGAAAATCACAGATAAGCTTTGAGCGCTAAGCATTTCAAACTTTCAATTGCTTCTCCTGCAAAATGTATTCCAAATGACATTCATCATTCTTGCAGTGGATTCTTCATTTGTTAAAAATCATACAACATGGAGGCCGAAGAGTAAATTTAACGTTGGAAAACTGTAATTTTAACAAAGGGTACCCGATAAAACGGCGGTTCCGTTTTTCTAGTGTCAACACGAAAATAAAAATAAAAATTTTCATCAATTTTCACTAAAACTTAGTCATCCGTCCCTTTTAGAATTAGTGACACGCTACCACGGTTTCCGAGAAAACAAGAAGTCATAATATAATCATAATGTTGTACACATGTAGAATCAGAGTAGCCTAATAATTGAAGGAATGTTTTGTGTACAAAGTCAGATTTCTCATTTGCTATATTGTAACCCACAGGTATCTGATAGTACAAACATGCCTTAAGTCTATATAGCGGAGCTGTACTCATGATTAGCTGCAGTGCCTTCACTGTGCAAATATTTGCCGTGACCAATTTTATTACACAACACCCCATGTCCAACATATATTGTAAACAAAACAGGCTGCAGCTGCAGAGGATATCCCGGCCGATCAGCTTGCTTGGAGATTCAAACCACGTACCTTCCGATTCCTGGCCTGTATTGTAATGCGTACACACAATTGAGCGGAGTGATAAGACTGCTACCGGCGAGGGTTTCTCTGTTGACTGTCGTGATTGATGGCGTATAATGCCGGGGTGGGGGTGTGATCATTATGGAAAGGGTTCGAGTGGGAGTGGGCCCCCGCCAAATAAAGCAATTCCAGCCTAATTACTGATAGTCATCTGAATTCATGAGTTTCTCCGTTGCGACTGGCCTTGTTCTTATACTTCCCTAATGCTTGCGCCCACTTCAAAAAGCGCCCGCCCGCTCTTTCTTCCAAACGACAGATCGATGGATGTGTGACAAACGGCAACGTAACGCAACGAAAGGTAAGGAGTCACGAACAGCAAGAAGAAACTGGCAACAGAAGCCGAAGCAGTGATAAAGAGATCCTTCAAATTTTATTCTTTTGGCTCTTAAGGTACTCACCTACCTACCCTTCATTTTTAATTTTCCTTAAAGAATTTAATTTCTTTATTTTTGTGTCACCTGAAAGCTTAAACCAGGGTTGGGCAGAAATATGCACTCAGTGCTTGCACGGTGTACCACGAAAGAAGTGTGCTTATAGAGTGCACGAAAACCGGTTTATTCAAGTTGCGGTACGTACTGTATGTTTCAAAAGAAAATGTTATTCTACCAAACTAAATAAGAACACAAAGTAATGAAACACTTCCTTAAACACAAAACAAAACATGTCTGTTGCACATTAATTCATTTTACTCAATTTCTCAAGATTTGGAGAAACTGTATTAGCACAAGCTAGACGAAGAACTGCCGTTAAAAGCCCATCATTTCTTGTTCGAGATTTGTTTATTTTTGTAATAGAAAATAACTGTTCACATCTATAAGTGGAACCAAATAAACACAAAACTTTCTCACACAGATTATGCAGATTGGGAAAGCGTCCTCTTGGGAATCCGTCATAAAACTGCATAAGACTCGACCTTGACTCATATTTCGCTCGCATCTCTCGATCACTCGCAGGTAAATCAATTCACACTATAATCAAGGGGGGGCGTTATCAATAATCAGTTGGAATCAGAACATGTAGCAAAAATACGTAAATCCATTTCCCGGCAAACTAAATCGTGGAATCTTGACGTAAATTCCTCTAATAGACCGGATAGAATACATGCGTACATTTCGAAATTTTCATTGTTCAAAATTCTATGCGCTTCGATAAGGATGGGAAATGATATATTTCGCCCTTTTGCATTTGACGTATCCATAACAGCAATTTCTCCTTAAAAGCTGCAATTCTATCTGGAAATTCTGTATTAAGAATTTATTTTCCCTGAAGTCCTAAATTTAACTCATTTAAAAGCTGTAAGATCTGTTATAGCTGCTGGCACACTTCAGCGCTCGCACTTGGAATTCCCCGTGCGCACGGAGGGCAAATGCACTCGAACGCCCATCGCTGGCTTAAACTTTCTAGTTTTCAAAAATATATCAGTTTTGTCCCTATTATGTTTGGTTAATTAATTAGCTGAGTTTTTATTAGCCGGAAGCACCCTTTCTTTAAACAGGAAGTGCAGTTCTGCAAGTGTCAGTACGTCACATTATGTCAATTTCATATGAAAAGTCCACTGCAAGAATGATGGATGTCATTTGGAATACATTTTGCAGGAGAAGCAATTGAAAGTTTGAAATGCTTAGCGCTCAAACATTAACTGAGATTTTCCGATCATTATTGGACAATGACTATCAGTGTTAATGCCATATAACTCTGCATGTACATTCTATATGTCTTAAGCTATGCATTGACAGTCTTGGTTCATTTTCGACAAGAAAGTGACATCCATCATTCTTGCAGTAGACTCTTCATATATTTTTCGCGTAATAAAAATTCGAATTTGGCGGTAGATATTGATTATTATTTTTCATACAGTCAGGAAGACCTTCCATCTCCCTCTCTGGTCACAACTTTGCAATCTGGTCGGATTGTTCAGTGGCCTGAAATTAGTGGTTTTTAAATTAAATTGACATGAAAACCATGCACGCTATTGAAATACGCCAGAGGGATAAATGATTCATTATTAGATTTTCTATTGAGATGGATCAAATTCACGATCCTACTAGCAATAATTACCGAATAAGTGTGTGTTAAATGTAAGAACTCTTCACCAAAATTGTATTAAACTCATTTGTTACGTATAAAATGAGCTATTCGCTCACAAATTCTGCAGAGTTATTTCACTTCCACTCTGTACATACAGGTTGTTTCCGGTCTAGTGTTACAAATTTTCAGGGATGATTTATTTATTTTATTGGGTTATTTTACGACGCTTTATCAACATCTAGGTTATTTAGCGTCTGAATGAAATGAAGGTGATAATGCCGGTGAATTGAGTCCGGGGTCCAGCACCGAAAGTTACTCAGCATTTGCTTATATTGGGTTGAGGGAAAACACCGGAAAAACCTCAACCAGGTAACTTGCCTCGACCGGGATTCGAACCCGGGCCACCTGGTTTCGCGGCCAGACGCGCTGGCCGTTACTCCACAGGTGTGGACTTCAAGGATGATGGGAAGGGCAAATGTATCAATTTGAGATAAGGAACCCTGGTCCGGAAATGACTGAGTCGAAAGTTACAAGCAAAAATAGTTGTGTGGAAATGAAATAATTTTATTCCTCTGTACACCTTATTTATGTGTATTTATCCGTACATCTTAGACATATTGTATTCATCTGACGTTGTTTACGTTGTCTACTTACAGTATTCCATTCAGTGCGCTGTCTGAGGGGTGGGGACAGGAAACTACACTAAAGCAATGCAGATAGCGTAATGTGTAACGGACATGCTCGGTCCTGATATGCACGTCTGTAGACAGCAGTGTATGTGTACAAGTTGCAGTATCCAGTCGATCAGTTCTAGTGAAATGGAGAAGTACACGAGAGCGGAATATGCAGACCTGATTTTCGAATACGGATGAGCCAATGGGAACAGTAGACAAGCTCACAGATTGTATCGAGGCAAGTACCCACGTAGGAGACATCCGACCCTTACCATCTTTCCACGACTGTTCCAAAGGTTAAGGGAAGGAGGGCACGTGGTGCCAAATTACAATTCCATTTCAAACACAAATATTTTTGCTTATAAGTTTCGACTCAGTCATTTCCGGACCAGGGTTTCTTATCTCAAATTGACACATGTGCCCTTCCCCATCATTCCTGGAAGTTTGTAACACCAGCCCTGAAACACCCTGTATATGTACGAAAAATTACATTAAAACTTTAAAAATATGTTTTATGTGGAATATAATTTCATCTGTAAACATATACCTTATTGTTGTGAATTTTAATCTTACTTACTTACTGGCTTTTAAGGAACCCGGAGGTTCATTGCCGCCCTCACATAAGCCCGCCATTGGTCCCTATCCTGAGCAAGATTAATCCATTCTCTATCATCATATCCCACCTCCCTCAAATCCATTTTAATATTATCTTCCCATCTACGTCTCGGTCTCCCTAAAGGTATTTTTCCCTCCGGCCTCCCAACTAACACTCTATATGCATTTCTGGATTCGCTCATACGTGCTATATGCCCTGCCCATCTCAAACGTCTGGATTTAATGTTCCTAATTATGTAAGGTGAAGAATACAATGCGTGCAGTTCTGTGTTGTGTAACTTTCTCCATTCTTCTGTAACTTCATCCCTCTTAGCCCCAAATATTTTCCTAAGAATCTTATTCTCAAACACCCTTAACCTATGTTCCTCTCTGAAAGTGAGAGTCCAAGTTTCACAACCATAAAGAACAACCGGTAATATAACTGTTTTATAAATTCTAACTTTCAGATTTTTTTTGACAGCAGACTGGATGATAAAAGCTTCTCAACCGAATAATAACAGGCATTTCCCATATTTATTCTGTGTTTAATTTCCTCCCGAGTATCATTTATATTTGTTACTGTTGCTCCAAGATATTTGAACTTCTCCACCTCTTCAAAAGATAAATTTCCAATTTTTATATTTCCATTTCGTACAATATTCTCGTCACGAGACATAATCATATACTTTGTCTTTTCGGGATTCACTTCCAAACCTATCTCTTTACTTGCTTCCAGTAAAATTCCCGTGTTTTCCCTAATCCTTTGTGGATTTTCTCCTAATATATTCACGTCATCCGCATAGACAAGCAGCTGAATTGCAATAACTTATTTACGATCAGAACAAAAATACTTATTTACCTAAAAATCCGTTCCTAGAGGAAGCTACTAGTAATATTAATGTATACAGATGTCTCTCTCTTATGAAGTGGTATTGCGTTGCATTACTGTACGTGGGATCGTGCACCGGGACTTGCGTGCCTCGGTCAGGGTGGCTGCAGCGCAGGCCCTATTCAACAAACTGCAATATGCAATCTGACCTAGATATAACGAACCTCTATCAGGTGACCAATCGCTTGTGGTGTGACTAAAAATTGGTGGTTTTTTACCGCAATTTCCATACAAAACGCCGCTGTAGTTTTTCCCACTCATAACTCACGCCGAGTCTCACATTCAGACCGCGAGTCTGCGGAAACCAGACTCAAGATGATATGTTATCATAAAATATCTTGTGGGCCATAAAAATTTGTTTGAAACACACTTGTTTGGGCAAGGAGCTGGGCGGTACTCTGGTGATCGATCAGCGTTACTGCGTCTACAGAATTAGAGAGTGACGACTTAATTTAGTAGTGCAAGCCACTGGAAATACGGGAACCTACACTGACCTGTAACATCACTGTTACCTATGCAATCACCGCTCGTAATATCACCAGCACAAGCACCAACAATCACTTCTAATAGGCCTACTTAGGCATCTTAAGCTTATAAACTCTTACATTTGATGATTGTTTGTCTTGGAGACCCCATTGCACGAGTTTAATTTCTAAGCTCAATAGCATTTGTTATCAAATCAGAATTTTGAGAACGATAATAAATCACGATGTATTAATGTCTTACTATTTCGCACACGTCGAGTCAAGGCTTTCATATGGTATTTGTTTTTGGGTATCCGGAACCATGCTCAATGATATATTTATTGCTCAAAAGCGTATTGTCAGATGCATAGCGGGTGTTGACAGTAGGACCTCTTGTAGGGAACATTTTTTACAATATAATATTCTTACTG
Source organism: Periplaneta americana (assembly GCF_040183065.1). NCBI lineage: Eukaryota > Metazoa > Arthropoda > Insecta > Blattodea > Blattidae > Periplaneta > Periplaneta americana. The sequence goes on from NC_091126.1 coordinate 28,284,525, forward strand.
TTTATGGTATATACATTTTAATGTTTTACTACTAATTTATAAAAATCTGTCTGATTTTCATCAAAATTGTGATTTCCATACCTACGACACTCGTAACAAAAATAGTTTAACTATTCCAGTTCACCACCTTACAAACACTAGTAGAACATATATGGTCTTTGGTATTAAAATATACAACAGTTTGCCTGATGACATCAAATATACAAAAAATTCTCTGAAATTTAAGAATTATATAAAACGAAATTAATAAAATTGTGTCCCTACAGTCTTGAGGATGCACGCATGGGCCGTTGAAATGAATAATGTTTTTTTTTTTATATTTGACTTATTTTACATTAAATTGTAATTGTATATATTTGACCATGTCTATGCATACATTATGCCATCGACAATAAAGTTCTATCTATCTATCTATCTATCTATCTATCTATCTATCTATCTATCTATCTATTTTTATTGGGTTATTTTACGACGCTGCATCAACATCTAGGTCATTTAGCGTCTGAATGATATGAAGGTGATAATGCCGGTGAAATGAGTCCAGGGTCCAGCACCGAAAGTTACCCAGCATTTGCTCGTATTGGGTTGAGGGAAAACCCCGGAAAAAACCTCAACCAGGTAACTTGCCCCGACCGGGATTCGAACCCGGGCCACCTGGTTTCGCGGCCAGACGCGCTGACCGTTACTCCACAGGTGTGGACACTCTATCTATCTATCTACCTACCTACCTACCTACCTACCTACCTACCTATCTATCTATCTATCTATCTATCTATCTGGTAGATTACAGGCTGTTTATTGTAAGGAAAGTGGTCTGATTTTAAAACGATGACAACTGGTGTCCCACAGGGTTCAGTTATGGGCCCATTATTATTTGTAATTGGTGTAAATGATTTACCTGCTTTTATGGCACCTACTTCTGAATGTGTTATGTTTGAAGATGAAACTACTTTCATAATAACTGGTGAGAATATAAATGAAATGCAATTAAAAGTTGATGAAACAATACAAGTTTCTGAAAATTGGTTTGATAACAATGGTTTATACGTTAACAAAGATAAGACGCAAAATGTCTTATTTAAAATGTGTAATATTGAAGTTAATTATGCTAAGCTTCTCGGTCTTACTTTTGATAATAAGTTAAATTGCAATAAATATATTGATGAATTATCCAATAAATTATCTCAGACATTGTATCTGCTTCGAAGAATCAAACCTGTAATTGCACAAGACATGCTAGTTAAAATATAATATTCCTTATTCCATTGTCACTTGAATTATGGTATTAGACTCTGGGGAAATTGTTCACGAATTGATGACATTTTTCTGTTACAAAGGAAGGCTGTTAGAATTTTATCTGGCAGTAATGATGTAGCACATTGCAAACCATTGTTTATTGAATTTCAATTATGACACTTCCACCTTTGTATATTTATGCATGTTTGTTGTATGTTAAAAGAGATGAAACTCAGCTTCCTTTACGTAAAGACTATCACGAGAACGCTACCGGATATTGTAATGATATTCAGTTACCATTGATTAGACTTGGAAAAACAAATTCTTCATTTATGAAACAAAGTATAAAGTTTTATAACATGTTGGATAATGACGTTAAACTTTTGGATATGAGACATTTTAGGATTGTATTAAAAAACATTTTACTGATCATCCATATTACAGAATAAGTGATTTTCATGGTATGCTTAAGAATGTGTTGCTATGATTTATGTTAATTGTTTCTTGACTTAGTTTGATTGTCTGTAGACACAAGCCAAACTTAATAAAGCATATCTGTCTGTCTGTCTGTCTATCTATCTATCTGTAAGCTTGAAAAAAGTGCAGAAAAATGAGGAACAAAAGAAACACACAGGCGATAAAAATAGGAGATAAAATTGTAGAGGTTGTGAACAAAACCGGTTATTTCCAAAATAGTATTTTTTTTTCAGGAAGCAAAAAAAACTGTATCGGGCCTTCACTTTATCCCAAAGTGAACGATAATTTTATGTGTCGCGCACGTTATATCCTTTGTTATAATGGTGTCAATAAACAATATTAAATTTTAGACATTTTCTGCTCATTTTATAGACAAAAATATTCAGGAAATATGTATGTACTTATTCACAATGCAAATGGATAAATAACCGGTGGCAGTGGTAACAAATTACACTCAATAATGACAATTAATAAAAAACAATTAATAATAATTAATACTATAATAATAAATAATAACAATATTAATAAGGAGCATCCTAAATTAAATGAAGCATGACAACTTAAAATAATATTTAAATAAATCTAATTTGTATCTTAACCCTAAGTTCGAAATAAAACCCACGAGTATGAAATCTTCATACATGCAAAAATACCTTTCAGCACTACACTCATTTTGTTGCCAACTCACTCACTGCACTGGAACTACGACACATTTCACTGATACTATCCGGATTTTACTAACACTTCAAAAACATTTCACTGGTAAAATATTTTTCTCTACCACTATAAACTATAAAACTTCACTGACACAACACACTTCTTCACTGACAGAACATTTCAAATAACAAAACATCAATTATACTCTTTAAATAGTATGCATAATATACTACCGCCTATTAGTAAAGTCCTTAAGTCTACTTTTAACTACATTTTCCGGTTTTGTTTGGAAATATGAAGGAAATGTTCACTTTTGTTCGAAAAAAAGTTACTTTACATTTGTAACAGTAAAACATACACGTCACTTACATCATCTTATCATGGAGTAACGAATATAACATTACGTGATAATTGTGTAGTAAGCATCGACTAGGCAATCTTCCAACAATAGGGGTCCAGAGCACATAGGCTTACATTACCATACCAAATATATACATATATTTTGATTAAATTTTGAAAATTTTCTTATGACTAGCACATTGTGAGTCTCTTTACGCTCTAACGCAGGGACGTCGAACAGCGCTCTCAAACTGTGAAATGATTAATACTGTTTCCTACCGTAGCTGAGCTGAAACGACAGTCACCTAGCAGTAGGAGTGTTCTATACGCAGTGTTTATCAACTCTGGCGGCTGTTATGGATATGGAACGAGGATTCAATAGTGAGTGGACAGATAAATATTTATTTATCGTAAAGGACGGAAAGACACATTGCTTAATGTGTAGAAGAGAACTTGGATACATGAGCCATCATAATATTAAAAGGCATTTTAATTCTACACATCGTGCGGAAGCTTAGGGATCAGAAAAGTTATCCGGTTTCACTAGTAAAAAGGCTGTAGAAGAATTAAAATCGAGATTTAATTGAGAAAACATCATCATCATCATCATCGGGTGTTAGTAGAACAAGCTTGGTTCGTGCTAGCTACAAAATTTGTGAAATTATTGCAATGGCTTCAAAGCTATTTACTGACGGAGAATTTGTGAAAGGCTGTCTCATAGCTGTTGCAAAAGAGATATGTCCGGAATACGTTAATGATTTTAAATCTATATGTTTGTCTCGTAATATTGTTGCAGTGCGTACATCATAAATGGGAGACAACTTGAAGAAACAACTGACAGCAAGAATGAAAACTTTCACTTATTACTCACTATAGCTGTTGATGAAAGTACCGACCGGAAAGATACGGCGCAGCTAGCTACAATATATTCATAAGGAGTGTCGATTCAGATCTCAGTGTTCATGGAGATCTAGTAGATGTCATTTCACAAAAGGATCGAACTCGAGAAGATATTTTTTAATCTATAACAAAAACTATGAACAAATATCAAGTCACGTTAAAAGTAATTAATTTTATACATCAAAACAGTTTACGTTTTTGGGCTTGAAGTTAAACTGCTACAAAACATACACACTAAGTTGATATTAACAACATTATTATTATTATTATTATTATTATTATTATTATTATTATTATTATTATTATTATTATTATTATTATTAGAGCGGTGCAGACGGAGCACATGACAGACGGAATGGCATCATAGGAAAGGTTCCGACGTTACTCGGCGTGTTCCCTGTGTACAAGCGACGGTCATGTACACGATGTGTTGACGTACAGACGACACAATAGAAATGACACAGTTCCCTAACGTTTCTGCAATTAATTTTCTACAGATACTTTAATAAGATTTCAAAATTACAAAAGTAATCAACCATTTCATCCTAAACAAATAATATATATTTTACATGTATGATTTCATACAGAACGCAAACAAAATCACTGTTTATTTGTAACGGGTTCATGATATTCTATTCGCAAAAGCACTTGAACAATTGTTTTTTGTCTTTTTCTTTTCTTTACAATGAGTGTGAGTTATTAACGCACATGTTATAGGTTATCACTTTTCTTCCAAATATTGTTACAATGCACAACAAATGACATTTGTAAGTTATTAACAGAAAACGATTATCGTCTATCTGATAGCATGGCCTTATAATATGTGAAGAAGCTTCTTTCTACGTCTGTTGAAACAACTCGGGCATACGTAAAATCCTGTACAACATTTTTTTTTTTTTTTCAATTTCTGTTAGTTCTTCAAAGGAATCTTTATCTCCAGAAATACTGTCACTAATCTTGCAAAGTTCATAATATACACCATTTTTTCAACATATTTGTTATTTTCGCAGATATTATTTTAGAAATTTTATCGTCTACTTGAGTCACTTTCTTCCAGATATTTCGCAATAGGGAAATCTGATCAACCAGTTTTGTACCAGACTTTTCTAAAGCTGTTACACAATCAGGAATAAACCCGTAATTCGATGCAATGTATTCCAATAGTTGTTTTATGCTTGAATCAACCAACAGACGTTGGGCTATTGGTATTGCAAATGCATCTTTCACATCAAATGATTGAATAACATTCTGGACCTGGTCAAAATATTTGCAGTAATAAATGCAGGCCTTCAACCAGGAACCCTATCGAGTAAGTATAGGAGAAGGAGGAAGAGATACACCAGGACATATCTTCTTGAATGCTTAACAAAACGCATCACACATTTCTTCATGGAACACGGATTAAGAACTGTGACCCTGCTCACATGTTTCGCCTTTTTTTTTCCAACTTCATGAGAACACGTTTGTGTACATCCCTATTTACATGTCTTCGAACATTATATGCTCTAGTTACTGAAACTGATATTTTACACAATTTACAGAATAGTTTATCTTCGTTGCAACAAAAAAATATCACTATATTCGGAAAGAAATCTCTTAGGGCCGTATTCATAGACATTCTTAGCGCGGGCTTTCGGTGGATGATCAGCGAACTAACGTTTTTCTTATTCATAAATCAGTGTCAGCAATATATGATATGATATGAATCCTGTTTAGCACGCTCGTAGCGCGGGCTAGCGAAATGTCTATGAATAGCACCCTTAAACTTTGCCGAACGAATTTTCTCCCCCTTAGGCATCGTAACACTAGAACCGAATTGTTCTTATCTTTCTTCAGTACTGACGTTTCCTTTACCAAGCTGTACCTACTGCTTGCAGCTATCCTGTGTACCGCAGAGTCAGACATCTGCGGGTACACAAGGTGAATTTACAACCCTTGCCCTGTTGCCGGTTGCCGGTGTGTCGAATAACTGCTCCCTTTGCACTGCTCTAATTATTATTATTATTATTATTATTATTATTATTATTATCATCATCATCATCATCATAATTCGTCTTCATGTAGGCTACATTCTTTGTTTATCAGAGTTCATCAGGTGCAAATCTAAACTGAGTTCCTAATCAATTGATAAGATGTATAAAAGTTATCAAAGTACCAGCCGCCGCAGTTTCGCTTTCGTTTACGATCATTCGGCCGGTCTGTCGGCTACCTGTGTTCAACCGTTGCACGGTAAGGGAGGAGTGAAGGCTCTGCAGTTCACAGCTCGAGAGCGCTGTTCGACATCCCTGCTCTAACGGAAAAATATGTGCTCAGGACCTCTATTGTGGAAAAATGGAGGCCTGGTCGATACTTACTACACAATTACCAGTACCTTAACACTTTTGCAACAACTTCAATTATAAAACATTTAGCTCAACTATGTGAATGCACATTGCATGAAAATAAAAATACGAATTGAATAGCTTATCTCCCTAGATATTCAATTTCATTCTACTGTATCACGGAAAATGAATATATTATAACACTTTTACAATAATTTGAATTAGGAATAAGATATTATCACTGTTGCACATAAAAGTGGAAATGACCGATTTTGAATGGATTAGTAATTGCAACACATACAAAATCTTGGAACTGTCCGTTTTTGTCACAAAAAATACAAAGAAAATATTGACATTGGTATGATATGGAATTATCCCGTTTTCATCGGAAATACTGTTTCTCATGGAAACGACTGTGTTAGAATTAAAAAAGTAACATATTCAGAAATATGCCTTTCTAAACAAACCGAAACCATAAAAAAAAGGTCATTTTTTGTTCTCGGAAATTTCCGGTTTTGTTCGTAACTTCAATTGTAAATTATGTTTTATTAATTAATTACATGAATGTGAATTAAGGGAAACAAAACTGAGTAGAGCATTAATGCGAGAGCTGTGATACTGTGTCGCGGAGCTATGAGGATTTCAGTGTGCGCAAGAAGCGGCGTAAGTAGCATCGATTTTGAAGTCATTATATTTCGTAAACGAGGAAAAGCGAAACGAACGACTATCACCACGTTTCTTAATGAATGAAAATTAGCTTAAATATGCGTTTTCATTAAATTCGAGCTACATGACCTGGGACGGTTATCTTGTTAGATACAACACGCGGACCAAGTCTGCTATCATGTTTAGGTAAAACTTGAAAGTCAAAGAACTTTATGGACAGGAAAAATCGATAATAAGAGTTGCTAATTCATTAGGCTATAAAAGTGAATTTGATACAAGGTTAATACAAATTAATTTCATTTCGTAGAACATATATCTATAAAATACAATAATAAATAAATAAATAAATAGACAAATAGTAACTGGATAAATACACAAATTAATTACTGTAATTAATTGATTAAATATTACCCAAAAACTCTCCAGCAATATCCTTAATACTTGCTCCGTTTTCAAGGCGTTGAATAATATTCACTTTATAAGAAACACTCAGACGTGAGCGTGTTTGTAACATGATGTCTTACAGGTTGCGGGGGCTTGGATTCTCATCACAAAAACAGACCACGTTATGATGTTTTGCTGCTTTCTTTAGATTCAAACGCATTCTACTAAATTGACGGAGCAGTGTACTGACACAATACACGTCTCTACGGATTGAACTTAAGCATTTTAGTCCTCGTAATACAGATCGTTGCGATAAATCCCTGCACTAACCGTCTTAAAGTTTTGACTTCGAACTTCGCATCAATCATATTCACATATCATCAGAATCCTCTGTGAGGGCTCTCTTTACATGTTGTACTTTTCACTTTTCAAAAAGGGAGACCGTTTCATGCCACACCTTCACAAAGCACGAGAAAGCGGAAATATCCGAAAACCCGTAAAACCAATGGGAAACGAACCAAGCACAATACAAAGGAAAATTAACAACGACAGCAAATTAACAGAAGCTGTACATTTACAAACAATCAATAGAGCTGACGTCCGCGCGCGATATCTGCCGAACGCTTGTACCAAACGCTGCAAATATTTAGAACGCGGTTTAATTCGCGTTAGAAATGGGAAATGGTACTTCGATTAAGATATATGCATAGGGTGATTATCAGGGTTCGGATTCTTATGTTCTTCCCTGCCATATATCTCGAATATTTTAATACAATCCTTCGCTTCATACCTCCCGCAGTAAAATACAAGGGCATTCGAAAGGTAATGTTTCTCACTAAATTTATTTAGATTGCTTTTGGCATTACATACTTCAAATATAGACCCCTGCCATGTCAACAGTACGTCGACAAATCCTTGAAAGACGGCGGACTCCATCTGCAGCATCATTTCTGGATCTCTCTTTCACTGATCGATTTGAAGCTCTTCGGATTCCAACTCTTGATCGAAAGCGAATGACTCGCTTTCACCCATCTTGCAATAGTTCGGTATATTAGGACTTGTCTACCACAAGCTTCATGTAATGCCGTAAAGCACTGGTTTCTATTTTTTCCTCTTGCAACTTGTATTTTTAGGAAGCACCTTTGTTCATACGTACTGAACTTTTTTAAGGCGGTGTGACTTAGGTAACACAAATCAGAAATATCTTCTGTATTCACAAAATATGAGGCTGTCCGCTAGAACGACACACTCGTCAGTCCCAATGCTGCCAATTTGGTGGCTTTTTCGCTAGTTCTGCCGGATTTTAAATACGTTTGTGCTCGACCATGCCGAAATGTAGTAATTATACACCTGGTAGTAGCTCTTTAATGCACCTCATTAAAGTACATCTATTCATTATAGTTCAGTTGGTCAGCCAATGAGAAATCACTATTGTACCATTATAAAAGCGCAAGTATCGATTATTCTCGGATATGCAATCGAAAGACAACTAGCGAAAAGTCACGGAGGCTGGAAATCCAATACTGTCGCAGAAGGTTGTGTTCTGTTACTATAATAATTAGCGTTAATTGTAAATAATATTCAAATAAATTCAATTTGTCATCTCGTTTTTTTAATTCTAAATCAATTTCCAGGTTATAGCAAGACTAATGTTCATGTTATTATCTAGATTATATCAAGGTCAATGACATTCGTTCCTCGGAAAAAATCAATACTTTCGCGTCTGCGCACATCTCACAATTTAGAAGGTCAGTTCCGCTCCTCACTTACATAACCATAACATGAATACTTATGAATAATTTCAAGTTAGAAATATGGTCGAGCATAAAAATTCGTATGAAACTTGCCTATAATGGTAATTAAGACGCTCGGTTTCATAAACAAACATACTCGCGTCTTAATTACTACCATTATAGGCTCGTTGCATAATGTACTATTAATTTAACAGAGAAAAATATTTGACTTGCAGAGTTTAGCAGTTATTTAACTTCTCACAATGCAAAGAAACATATATTTACATTGATAGCATGAGAATTCAGGGAAATTTCATTCTTGCCTAACAGTTTTCCCTGAACTTGTACTGGCAACACTGATAATTATCTTAATCGTTTCGTAATTTACCCGATACATTACGTATGTAAAATCCGGTAAACTAGCAAAAAAAGCCACTGGTTTGGCAGTATTGGGAATGGCGGACGTGTTGTACTACTGTAGTTTACAGCCTCAACGGTGCATTCTACGTTGAAAATTCAAGCACATTAGATTGAAAACTAATATTTTCCCTCTCCATTTTCCGCTATCTGCACTAAAAACGGAGATTTTCTATGTCGCCGGACTTTTGAATCACCCTGTATATAAAATACATGCACTGGTACACAATGGAAGAGTCGTCATATTTCGAGCTCTTGTAAACAGTTTCCTTTGCATTGATTTTAAAGTTCAAATTTGGCCTAATAAAATATTAATTAACATGTAACCCATAATGCTAAATTAATTCAGTCTTATTTTGATTGGAATAATTCCGGTGTTTCAATACTTCTCAGCGCTTTTCTCTATAATATTAACATCCATCAAAACATTGTCAGAGATAACGGATAATCCAACTAAGACCCGAACTCATTTCGTGAACGCTCGCTCAGATGCCCGACGGTTGTCAGCCGCTGTTATTAATTAGCGCCCCTGCTGTATCTTGGTAAGCAATCACCATGATTGCAGGAACGTGGTCCAATCTGATCTGGCTGCCTCGAATCTTGGTTACCCGAATGTGAGAAAGTAAAATACGTCCTCAACACATTGTGACCGGATGCTTGAAACTTGGCCAACTCCGTGGGAAAAGCAGGAAATGCAAGGAAACAATCCATTCAATACGCACTTTTTACTCTTAAGTGTCGTTTCTTGTTGCAGACAACTCATTTTTTGTAACATTTGACACGATAGCAATGTTATCTCTCAAAGCTATGGCACTTATGCACTAGATTTTATGTAAAACGCTCCATGAAATACTTTTATAAATCTTCAGCTTTCGTACTTATTTCCCTTACATTTCTGTATTACTCTTTTCCACTTTTCTTTCTCGTGCGAGCTACAGAAGAAAAAGCAGGCACTCAGAGAAACTGATTTTCTAGCTTATTTTTAATTTTCAACATCACTTTGTCGTAAGAACGACTGGTAAAAGTTTTACGCAATGTACTCTGATCAGAAATGTGTTGTTTAGCATAGGGGAGAGTTGGGTAGTATCGGACATCGAGTAATATCGGACAGTGCGTTTCTTTCATCTACCACCAGATGGTAGTACCTGAATAACATGGTTACGTTTCTGTATGCGACATCACAGACACGTAACCATGTCATTCAGGTACTATCATCTGATAGTAGATGAAAGAAACTCACTGTCCGATATTACCCGATGTCCGATATTACCCGATGTCCGATACTACCCAACTCTCCCCTATGTGGATAAAAATTTTCTTAACACGGATTTAGTAAGTTTCCAAATATGAATGTGAGCGGCTAAAAATGTCTCGCATAAATCAAAAGAAAATTGATCCAGTCTATTCCCTACATACTCCAATTGTTTTTGCACTGCCATTTTTTTTCACAGATTTTTGCCAATAATTCTTTATGCTTGGCTGACCTTATGTATTGAGTAATTTGAAACTATTTTCCACTTCCCATACTTTTTTCACAAGTCTTACAGCACAGTTTTTATACTTTAATGTTCTTAAAATAAGACAAATTAATTGCATTCTATTAATAAAGTTCATAACGATTAGGGAAAACACGGGAATTTTACTGGAAGCAAGTAAAGAGATAGATTTGGAATAAATCCCGAAAAGACAAAGTATAAGTTATGATTATGACTCGTGACGACAATATTGTACGAAATGGAAATATAAAAATTGAAAATGTATCTTTTGAAGAGGTGGAGAAGTTCAAATATCTGGGAGCAACAGTAACAAATATAAATAATACTCGGGAGGAAATTAAACACAGAATAAAGATGGGAAATGCCTGTTATTATTCGGTTCAGAAACTTTTATCATCCAGTCTGCTGTCGAAAAATCTGAAAGTTAGAATTTATAAAACAGTTATATTACCGGTTTTTCTTTATGTTTGTGAAACTTGGACTCTCACTTTGAGAGAGGAACATAGGTTAAGGATGTTTGAGGATAAGGTGCTTAGGAAAATATTTGGGGCTAAGAGGGATGAAGTTACAGGAGAATGGAGAAAGTTACACAACACAGAACTGCACGCATTGTATTCTTCACCTGACATAATTAGGAACATTAAATCCAGACGTTTGAGATGGGCAGGGCATGTAGCACGTATGGGCGAATCCAGAAATCCATATAGAGTGTTAGCTGGGAGGCCAGAGGGGAAAAGACCTTTGGGGAGGCAGAGACGTAGATATGAAAATAATATTATAATGGATTTGAGGGAGGTGGGATATGATGATAGAGAATGGATTAATCTTGCTCGGGATAGGGACTAATGGCGGGCTTATGTGAGGGCGGCAATGAACCTCCGGGTTCTTTAAAAGCCAATAAGAAGTATTAATAAAATTCAGACATAAAAATCTAAATAATTTTGAATAATTGTATTCTCATAGTTATAAAACAAAAGGTATGAATTCTTTAAAGTTTGTTTAAACCAAAATGCAACACTGCTTCAGTATTTAATCATAGTAGTAATTTAGGCCCAAGAATACACAACAAATTTATATTTAAATATACTAATCTTGTCAAATCCAATAATTCATTCATTTAATGTTCTGCCCAAGGGCAAGTCTTTCACTGCAAACCCAGCTTTCTCCAAACTTTCCTATTTTCTGCCTTCCTCTTTGTCTCCTCATATGATCCATATATCTTAATGTCGTCTATCATCTTATATCTTCTTCTACCCCGAGATCTTCTCCTATTCACCATTCCTTCCATTGCATCTTTCAGTAGGAACTTTCTTCCCAGCCAGTGACCCAACCAATTTCTTCTTCTCTTCCTGATCAGTTTCAGCGCCATTATTTCTTCACCCACTCTTCCCAACACAGCTTCATTTCTTATTCTCTCTGTCCACTTCACACGTTTCATTCTTCTCCATATCCACATTTCAAATGCTTCTATTCGCTTCTCTTCACTTTGTCGTAATGTCCATGTTTCTGCCCCATACAATCCCACACTCCATGCAAAGCACTTCACTAGTCTCTTCCTTAGTTCTTTTTCCAGGGGCTCGCAGAAGATGCTCCTTTTTATATTAAAAGCTTCCTTGGTTATTGCTATACTGCTTTTGACTTCCTGGCAGCAGCTCATGTTACTGCTTATAGTACACCCCAAGTATTTGAAGCTGTCCATTTGCTCTACTGCCTCATTTAGAATTCGCAAATTTATCTACTGTATTTTTCTTCCTATGACCATGTTCTTCGTCTTATTTGCATTTATCTTCATCCCATACTACTCACAGCTGTCATTTAGCTTCAGTAACATGTCCTTTAATATCATTTCCTCTTCTGCTAACAACGCCGTATCATCAGCTAATCTTATGCACTTATTCTTCTTCCTCTATTATCACTTCTAGTAGTTCTAGTATTAAATTTAAAAAGTTATGTATATGGATTGTATAAATCATGAAAAATTGTAAATTTAGATTTATATACTGTACTCTTATTGTGTAGTAGACATAAGACAAATTGTATTATATACTTCTTAATTGAAATTCAGGACTCCGCCCTTGAGCACGAGTTCTACTCTTTCAGGGGTGAACAAAAGATTTATCTGTTTATATTATATTTTATGCTCGGCCATGCCGAAATGTAGTAATTATACACCTGGTAGCTGCACTTTAATGGACCTCATTAAAGTACACCTATTCATTGAAGTTCAGGTCTTCCACCAACCAGAAAACACCATTGTAGCAATATGAAAGCGCAAATATCGATTATTCTCGGATATGCACTCGAAAGACAACTAGCGAAACGTCACGGAGGCTGGAAATCCAATACTGTCACAGAAGGTTATGTTCTGTTACTATAATAATTAGCGTTAATTGTAAATAATATTCAAATAAATTCAATTTGTCATCTCCTTTTTCAATGTCTAAATCAATTGAGGTGCGTTTTTGCAAAAGTCGATAGATGCAGAAATCAAGATTTTACAGAAATTACACTGACAGGATCTATCGAGTTTTGAAAAAACCTGGAAGGTTTTGTAGTCTCTACATATGGTATGAATCAAGTTTTGGTAAATCTGATTTCATAGATCGATTCCGGAGGTAGAAAACATACGATATCCATATGTAACTCACTTTCGAAAATTTCTGCATCTATCGACTTTTGCAAAAACGCTCCTCAATTTCAAGTTTATATCAAGATTAATGTTTATTTTACTCTATAGATTATATCAAGGTCAATGACATTTGTTTCTCGGAAAAAATCAATACTTTCGCGTTTGCGCACATCTCACAATTTACAAGATATTACACAAGGTCGGTTCCGCTCCCCAGTCAGATAAGAATAACATGAATACTTATGAATAATTTCAAGTTAGAAATATGGTCGAGCATGAAAAGTCGTATGAAACTTGCCTATAATGGTAATTAAGACGCTCGTATGAAAATTATGAAACTCGCTTGCGCTCGTTTCATATACGTCGCGTCTTAATTACTACCATTATAGGCTCGTTGGATAATGTACTATTATGTTGAAATTATTAACAATATAAATAAAAATACAAAAAATACCAAATCTGAAGATATCATGTCACTTGCAAATTCAGTTTGTAGATATTTAGTCTACACGAATTGCTGGGTTTTGTTTCAGGCATACTTGAACAACTTGAGAACAAGAGAAACGAACACAATACACTGGATAAGAAGCCTTCAGCCACGCACCACGCACGACGCACTAGAATAGCCAATGTAGCTGTACACGATGCGTAGTTGAATGTCACGCGAGACCCGGGACTTTTCAAACCAAGCGATAACGCGATAAATATTCCCACGCTCTACATCAGTGGTTCTCAACTGGTGTGCCGCGACACTACTGTGCCGTGAGATTCGCTAGGTGTCGCGACACAATCAATATTTTTCTGGTAAAACTAATTATAATAACTTCACTAAATAACAGTTTTCAAAAATAGAATAGTCTATGATGATTTTATTTTTAAAAAATCGAAACTATGCATTTTTATACAACATAAAATCAGTTTTAATGAACTTAAACGCGAAAATATGCCACAAAAATAGAAATATCATGGAATATTATGCACTTATTAGAAAAGCCAAAATAAGGAAATATATGCAATATAAAACTTGCTCTCATAATCCTAAATGTTGATGATTCCTGTAGATAATTAACCAACTATTAATAATAGTCAATGGAAAAATATATGCAAAAGCATGAACTTCCTGGCTTAGTGATAACATTTGCTGTAGTAGTTACAAATTTACGTAATAATGGTAATATCACAAGTCCAATATATACGGTCACGAAGCTCAATGCGTAGTAAATATGCGCCCATAGATAGTTGCTAACCACTAGGATCGCTACTATCGCCTCATTACAGACAATGCGGATTAGTACCTGCACAGTCTATCGTTCCTAGTATCCTCATAAACTCAAGCTTCGTGACTGTATATACTAGACTGTAGTAATAGTAAAGGCCCATTCACAATGAAAATGAAAATTAAACATAACCGTAACATAAACACAGGAGTTTGCGGCCAGGCTACCAAATGGGATCATTCACAATGATTCACATAAACATTACCGTAAGACGTTAATATGAAAGTTTGCAAACTCCAAACTTTCATGCTTATGCTTACGTGATTTGCAAACAGAACACATTTGTGGAGCGCTGAAGTATGCGACAGAATATGAGGAAATGGCGTCGTTGTTATGTTTCCATGGTTACCAAGTATGTTTGCTGTTATGTTTATGTTCCCATCGTTCCCATCTTGACTTTACCGTAACGTTTACATTCTTAAGTTAACGCTTACGTTATGTTTAATTTTCATTGTGAATGAGCCTTAACAGTAGCAAATGTTCTAGTAATTGTAATGGTACAACTCTGGGTTTGATAAAAACATTTTGATGTGGACAATTTAACCTGGAAGCTATATACATGGTGTTTCCGGGCTAGTGTTACAAACTTTCAGGGATGATGGGGAAGGGCACATGTATCAATTTGAGATAAGGAACCCTGGTTCGGAAATGACTGAGTCAAAAGTTACAGGCAAAAATAGTTGTGTGGAAATGAAATAATTTTATTCCTCTGTATATCTCATTTATGTGTATTTATCTGTACATCTTACACATACTGTATTCATCTCACGTTGATTACGTTGTCTACTTACAATATTCCATTCAGTGCGTTGTCTGAGGGGTGGGGACAGGAAACTACACTAAAGCAATGCAGATAGCGTAATGTGTAACGGACATGGTCGGTCCTGATATGTACGTCTATAGACAGTAGTGTATGTGTACAAGTTGCAGTGTCCAGTCGATCAGTCCTAGTGAAATGGAGGAGTACACGAGAGCGAAATATGCAGACCTGATATTCGAATACGGATGAGCCAATGGGAACAGTAGACAAGCTCACAGATTGTATCGAGGCAAGTACCCACGTAGGAGACATTCGTCCATACCATCTTTCCACGACTGTTCCAAAGGTTAAGGGAAGGAGGGCACGTGGTGCGAAATTACAATTCCATTTCCACACAATTATTTTTGCTTATAACTTTCGACTGAGTCATTTCCGGACCAGGGTTCCTTATCTCAAATTGATACATGTGCCCTTCCCGATCATCTCTGAAAATTTGTAACACCAGCCCGGAAACACCCTGTATATATACTATATAGTTTGATAGACTGAATCGGTCTTACTAATAAAAACTCTATATACAGACGTTTAACTGTCTTATACTTATACAATGAGTAGCTCGTTTATAAGTCGTGTGTAAATTCCTTACTAATAATCACCCTGTATATATACTATATAGTTTGATAGACTGAATCGGTCTTACTAATAAAAACTCTATATACAGACGTTTAACTGTCTTATACTTATACAATGAGTAGCTCGTTTATAAGTCGTGTGTAAATTCCTTACTAATAATCACTACATACGTCGTATATAACAGTATAACCGTTACACAGCTACGTCATAGTTTCGTCATTATTTCATTACGAAAGGTAATAGAATATCTGAGTTTCTCTATTGCATCCGGTAGAGCGCTCTAGTGTGCCGTGTTAAGTATCGATAGTAGAACTGACTCTGATCTATTACCACACTATATTTTGGTCAAAGAGTACAAGCTACAGCAATATTATTCTAATTATTCTGTGCTCTTTGATTTGTTCTTCTGTGGTTACAAGGCAACCATCATAATAAAATGACAGTCGATACGAACAGCTGTTAGAGGAGCGACCATTTTTTCTCTATATACAACGATTAAACAAGGGGTTTCGTGTATATAACTACTGCAAAGCAATTCCCATTATACAGTTACAGACTGTTTATACATCCATCGCTTAAGCACGGTTTATTAGTAACGTTTTCTGTCTCAACTCTGCATAAGTCTCGTATAAAAACTATCCACGGTTTATTAGTAAGACCGTAAAAATATAATTTGTCTATACCTGCATAAATCGGACCGAATTAGTACTGCATATTTCAGATGTTTATCTAATGGGACCGAACTAGTATGCACCCGAAATTATAATAAACCGTGATATGATATAAAATATAATTTTTTGGATTTTTTAATTTCGTGGTTTACCAGGGGAGCGGTTTTTTTCCCCCCGAAAAACTACCTTGGACGACTTAGAACGTTTTTGCAGCCCACGATTCAATTATTACTGTTTAAGGGGAGAGGATGGTATTTTTTGGTGAAAAATGGGTAAATTTTCAAAAAAAAAAAATCTTTAAAATACCCTGTGATATGTGTGGAATGCATAGCATAACATTTTGTTGGTAGGTATTTGTGCCTTTATCGGATGTTGAGTCGCCATTTTTAAACTTCCTGCGTTATGGATTTTTAAATCACTCGCCCACTTTTATTGTTGTTTCCGGTAAATTAAATTTAAAAAAAAAAATTATTTCAAATACCCTTCGATATGTGTGGAATGCATTGCATTACATTTTGTGAGTATTTGTGCCCTTATCGGATGTTGAGACGTCATTTTTAAACTTCCTGCGCTATGGATTTTTAAATCACACGCCCGCTTTTATCGGTTTCCAGTAACTTCATTTTTTTGCTACATTGCCAGACAAAAATGGATATAATTTCTGAACTATTTAAGATACATATATGAAATTTAGAACACACATTCTTTAGACTATTAGGAAACTTTTCTCTGTAACAGAATTTTGTTCATTGATTTCATTTTAAAAATACGTCCGTTTGTTTGCAAGAAAGGAAATCAGAAAATTGTTATTAAATTTTAATTGCTTATTTTACAAATGTAGGGACTAGTATAAAAATTCTCCTACAGATTGTTTGTAGAACATGCTTTTGCAAATACGTTGCAAAAAACTGTTTGAATCTATCTTTAAGAACGGTTTAGATATATCGGTTTTAGTACAATCCTGCATTGGGTATATTTTTTTCAAATTTGGGCACCCAGATAATTTTTATTCTTCAAAATATTTTTATTTGGTTGAGTTGCCACAGCTATGAGCTCTCTACATACAAAAAATTAACATTTTACGCCAAATAGGAAAAAAGTTAAAAAAAATATCATCCTCTCCCCTTAATGTTAGAATTGTTTTTGTTATTAAGACTAAACTGGTTTTGATTATTATGACCCCACAGTAAACCGGGAATAAATTTTATGAACTTCTTGTAGTTTATAATATATGCTCCACATCTATTTTCATAAAATTGTTCAACCTAAGCCCGGAGACATGCAGTGCACAAAATACGCTTGGAAAGGCGACCAAAGTGATTTAAATAACATATCCGATATATGCGAGGAATCGTTCCGGTAGGTTCAAAGGTATTACGCTGAGCCAGAGTCACACCCATTTCCTTTGCCTCCTACGCCTTAACACAGTAACAAAAAGCCTCGGAGAATCATATTATGTATATATTCCTTTTTGTTTTATTCGTGTTTTTAATCGAAAATCTTCACACAGTTTACCGCCGACTTCCACACATAAATAACTTGAGCAGACGAGCGTTGCGAATCCGCTACACCCACTGACAGACGCAGAGATGAGCCTCGCAGATGCAGGACAGCGGCAGAGACACGGATACGAGGGCCCACAACCTCACTTAATGCCTCATCAGGTTCCGTAAGGCGCGCAAACCACGTGACAGCTCTGAGATATCTCCTTCGCATGGTTTCTAGTTCTTTTAGGGCCGATTTCACCAAACATATTTAACTTCAACTTATACTTGAAGTCTTTTTAATTGACACTTAAAGGGACAATGCATTTCACAGACACAAATTGTGATTGTGCTCCCATTAAACTGCATTCAAGACGATGAAATTTCTGAAATCCACAATTCTTTAGCAAGGGAGTTGAAATTTTTACTGAATATACATATAAATATCATAGCCACACATTGTAAATTTCAATCTTTTCTCATAAAAACTAAAAAAAAAAAAAATAATAAACTTATTTTTTTCTTAATTTTAGTGAACATCCTATTTCTAGAAAGATTATTATTTTATCTATTTTTTTTTCAAGGTAATACTGCATATTTGTGCAATGAAATATTAGCAATGCCTTATTCTAATTTGTTCATTTGAAATAGTAATATGCGTTACAAGAGCGGTATGTTGAAGTTTTCATGTTCGAGGAAACGTATGAAAAAGCGAAACGTAGTTGAGCTTTTTTAATTTCCGAGAATTGAAAGAAAATATACCGCTCGTGTATCGTACATTATTTTGTGCGAAGATCGTTTATTACATACCTGAAAGAGGAATTCCTAATTAGTTGCAATGAAATCTCCATCTTGGTTTCTGTTCAATGACGGCAAATTTGCAAAACAAAAATATCTATCTTCAACACTCATATAAATTGAGGGAAACACTCATATAAATTGAGGGAAAGAAGGCAGAGGACGGACACTGGAAAGTTTTCTTTTCTCAATCGTACTATCAGGGACTGGAATGCTTTACCTGCAGACTTACTAAAGGCTTTACCAACAACCAAAAATGTATTTAAAAATAGGCTTAAGGACCTTACTAATAGACGGTAATTATACACAGTACTTAAAGGGTGTAAACGATATGTTGTTATTGAAGTGTTGTATCAGTGAAGAATTATGTTGTGTCAGTGAAGTGTGTTGTATCAGTGAAGAAGTATGACGTGTCAGTGAAGTGTGCTGTGTAAGTGAAACGTGTTCCTGTCAGTGAAGCTGTATAGGTTATAGTGGCAGTGCAAAGTATTTGAACAGTGAAATGTTTTTGAAGTGTTAGTGAAATCAGGATAGAATCAGTGAAATGTGTCGTAGTTCCAGTGCAGTGAGTGAGTTGACAGCGAAATGAGTGTAATGTTGAAATGTATTTGTGCAGATATGAACATATACTCGTGAGTTTTAGTTCGATCTTAGTTTTAAGATACAAACTAGAATATTTCAAATGTTATTTTAAGTGATCGTTTCATTTAATTTAGTATATTCCCTGTTGTTGTTATTATTATTACTATTATTATTATTATTATTATTAGTATTAATTATTAGTATTATCATTAATTGTATTTTTAATTAATAAGTTTATTATTGCCATTATTGAGTGTAATTAGTTACCACTGCCACCGGGTATAATATACCCATTGCAGTGTGAATAAATACATACATACATACATACATTGTTCCTTTAAAATGTTTTCTGTGTTTACTGTACTCCAGCTGGCCGTGATATACGTCTGTCTTTTTTTCCCCCAGTCTATAAATGCGAACTTAAAACAAACGATAAAGTTATGTAATGATTTATTTTTCATTTTAATATTTTAACAAAATTATATATAACATATTGCAGTAATAACATCGGCAAGTTTAATTTTGGCGGTCAAGGAGATGTTTAGAAATGGAAAATATCTTTGACATCTAATTCTTCACATTGAAATTAATTGTTACATTTGTGCAGTCCTTAATGTTACTTGCATCACGAATACAGTAACTTTAGTGGAGTTGTAGAGTTTACTTAATTTTTGCAAATATTTAAAAACAATAATTAACAGTGCAATTTAGGTGAAATTGCAGTGGTAAGTTTCCAATTTATAATTATTACTATATTCAACGTCTCTAAAAATAATATGTTAAAAGCCTAAAACAGTAAAATCAATATGCCACTTAAGCGGTAAGAAGAGAGAAATTGTTATGTGTGTTAGGTTGGGAATACTGAATGTGGAATTTTAGACTTTCCGCGGATTGGTTGTGTGCGGAAACCAAGCAAATACGCACGATCTCGCACAAAAAAATATTCAATGCTCAAATACTAATAAAATATAATGCTGCTGTATGTATAATTCTCTAGCAATAAAACTCTGCTGAATATAACCAATCAAATGCTCCATTTCACAACATAGATATTAATGAATAAGTATACTCTAGTTTTAACCACTGAGAAATAAAATGAATACTTGTGATTGAAAATGTAAACAACTTCTTTGCTGAGAAAATTAAATTTATAGTTTTGGTTACACATAACTCGCACATTAACACAACTTCTACCGATTATATAAAAGTATACTTATAATTAAGATATTGAGGTAAAATTTTCATGAAACAGCACATTTTTTAGCGCGAAAATATAAAAATGATAACATTGTTTGTTAAAATTTGGCTATTTTCAGTAGCACATCGCTTTAAGTTAATTGGTCAATATTTGGTCACTTAAATAATTAATCCTGAAGTAACGACGATAATTTTCATCATGGGGAAGACAATGATGGACTTGATATTTGAAGATGATGATTTCTTACCAAGACGGCGAAGATCATTTCCGAAAGAGAAGATTATTTTAATACAATGGAGGGAAAAGAGTTGCAAATGAGATTTAAGCTAACCAAAACATCACCACTGTGTATTCTGAATAGTACAGAAGGTGATTTAGAATTTCCAACTGATAGTTAAGTAGGTAGCTCATAATTATTCAAATTATATATTTAATGAAGAAAAGTATAATCAATTTTTTGATTCCCAAAAACATAGCAACTAACATATTTATCATGGTGCACAATAGTGTAAATCTATTAAATCTTTCCATTTTGCTTGTTGCATGATAATCCCTTGCATCTATTTTCATATTATCCCGTTTTGTCTTCAACATTCCTGAACACACTGGGATGTGGTTTTTCTTTTGCACTGAAATCTCTTTATACTTCTTACTAACCTTTCTTCTTTTGTTATGAAGTCTGCCCATCAGTCTTTTTATTTACTATGATTGGAACAACTGGATAATACGCACGGCAGACCAATATCGATAGTCGACTCTACTCGCTGGCAACTAGTCACCGGGCCGTACAGAGCCGTATCAAACAAAATATAATCGAAATGGTGGTAGTCAAATTCCCGACTATATTCTTAAATAATTCACTCCATTAGTCAAGTTCAAGGTTTTATGTAGTACAACGGCGGTTTTTTGAATGCATTAAAAGAAAATGAAGATGTAATAAGATAATAAACTAGGTTATCACAAGGAAATTAACAGGATAAAGGTGTGTTTCACGGAATACAATTAAAATGACGGAAAGTAAATTTCCGGTTAATGTTCGCCAAAGCGTAAAGTACGTAATTATGACGGCGTTGCTGTTTTATTTCTGGCCTATAGAAAAATACTTAGCCTTTTACGAAAAAAAATTTAAGGACCATGAAATTATTCACCGCTTTCATTATAGGCCTATTATTTTTAACCAAAGCTAATCTAACCTAACCTAACCTAACCTATCCTAACCTAACCTATCCTAACCCAACCTAATTTATTCTAAACTAACCTAACCCAACCTAACCTATCCTAACCTAACCTATCCTAACCTAACCTATCCTAATCTAACCCAACCTATCCTATCCTAACCTATCCTATCCTAACCTATCCTATCCTAACCTAATCTATCCTAACCTAACCTATCCTAACCCAACCTAACCTATCCTAACCTAACCCAACCTAACCTATCCTAACCTAACCTTACCCAACCCAACCAAACTTAACCTAACCCAACCTAACCTAACCTTCTCCCATTCCTCGACCTCATATCACTTATCACATGCGGCTCGCGACAGGATATTGCCTGTCTGCGCATGCGCGGACTTGGCTAATAAAAACCTAAACTAACCAAACCTAACCTTCGTATATCCAAGGTCTGTAACCGGAACAAGAAGGGATCTCAATCATTTAATCTTCAATGTACACGCGAAAATAATTTCAAGGATCACGCTTCCACTGCATGAGAGGTCCGCGCATGCGCTACAGCAAAACTGTTTCTGTCGCGAGCCTCTCATCTAAGCCACTCGTCATAATTTACCCGCAATATTTGCGCAAATACACCTTGTACCTAACAGTGGTGCTTAACATTTAATAAAAAAAACAAATATAGCAAAACTGTTTTGTCTCGAAACTCTCATCTAAGTCATGTAATAAGTTTCAAACAATTATAAAATACGATAATTTGGTCCAGGGAGCATCCGTTTTTGATGCAAAGATAATTCGTTTGGCTTGTTTCTTAAATGAAATTACGAAATGGCGTTCCTGTGCTTAAGTCACGTAATCTACTTGCAATATATTTGCGCAAATATACCTTGTAGCTAACAGTGGTGCTATCTCTCAGTAATGTTCAGAACGAAGGAGGCACAGAAAGAAAATAAACAAATTTCTCTCTCTAATGACGCCACACACCAACATCGTGTTCTTATGTTGGCGAGATTGTGTATTTATAAAATTTGGCGCTAAACGTAACGGCACGGTTCAATGATACCGTGGGAATTCTCCAGTATAGCGCTATGATTTTAATATACTTTGAGGTTATCTCTATTTATGATGGCATTTTACTTTTTTTAATATAACAAATGAACACACTATTCACACTTCGATTATTGCGACGTTTTGTTCAGTGATCTCAGGATTGATTCCGCTCAGAAACTACAGCGTGTTCATAACGCGTGCGTCCGCTTCATTTGTAATGTTCGATACTATGATCATATCTCACCTTCTTTCAAGAAGTTATCATGGCTTAGGTTACATGAGAGGAGAAATCTGCACTCACCTTCTCTCTTATATCGAATTATGCACTCTTCATCCCCCTATTATTTATTCGCTCGATTTCATACTCTCTCTCGCTATCATAATATTAATACTCGATCACAACGCGATAACACGCTAGAAATTCCACTTCACGCATCGTCTCTGTATTCCTCATCCTTCACTGTTGCTACCTCTCGTCACTGGAACTCTCTGCCGCCTGAAGTCAAGGGCTGCCGAACATTGAATTCTTTCAAATCCAAGTTAGAAAATTATCTTATGACGAGTTGCCAAACTAACTTACTATTATGACAAGTGTTGTATTGCATGTTTCCACGTTTTCACATTTTTTTTTTTATGTTCTAATGATATTCAACTTATTTTATATTTTTGTTTTCATATTTTCCGATAATGTTATATCTCTAATGTGATAAGTTGAGCTATATATAATCTTAATTTTCCTTATTGTGTGTACTTAGAAATATTGTATTCACTGTATACTTTGTACTGCACTATTTTATTACTAATATTACTATTATTATTATTATTATTATTATTATTATTATTATTATTATTATTATCATCATCATCATAATTATTACTATTCTTATTTTATTATTATTATTATTATTATTATTATTATTATTATTATGAATAATTGTCTTTGTTTTGTATGCCTCATTTATTTTGACCTGCTGTTCACATATTATTATGCTTTTTTCTTTCTTTCTGTATGTTATATATTATGTCCGATTTCTTCTTATTTGTTGTTTATTTTTTATTATTATTATTATCTTATTCAATTTTGTGTGTAAAATTGTAGTGTAATTTGTAAATTTGTAGTGTTTTTGTAACGCAGACTTTACTCCTGGTTGAGTGTTAGAGAAGGCCGTATGGCCTTAACTCTGCCAGGTTAAATAAATCATTATTATTATTATTATTATTATTATTATTATTATTATTATTATCAAGGTCACTGCTTACATTAACAAGGCACATGAACTTCGAAATTACCATTATACTATAATTCCAAAGGCCGTAATAATTTAATTGGCAATTAAATTAATTGCTTATATTTTAAACGCGTATAGACTGATGAAATTCAAATGAATTAAATATGATTTAACTTTCGAATGAAGTTGAATTACAATAGTTAGTTGTGAATAAGTAACATGTTGGTGAAATCGGCCATAAGATATCAAATTAATATCCAGTTATATTTAACTGCGAATGTTTACTTACATAAACACTAACTATAATTTATTTTGTCTTAAATTTAGGCTAAGTTAAACATAACTCACGAATCTTCTCAAGTAAACTATTAACTGAAGTTTACAGAAAATATTTTCTAAAGAAAATAAGAGAAAATATTGTCCTTATAAGTAAAACGATGAGTGAAGTTTATTTCCATTGTAATTAGACATGTAATTATTCTGAATTCTCATCTGCTAATGATGATATTGAATTTTTTCCTGTTCTTCCCATTTTTCACGAGCGAGGAAATCCATTCACTGAACTCGATGAGAAACAATTTAAAATGGGATTTCGGTTACCATAATTTGTAGTAGAAGACTTGAACAAAGGTTACGTCCTCAGTTAAACTGAAAACAAAACGAAACCATGCTCTGAATGCAATGTTTATTATTCTTCTTACACGTAATGAGACGCATAATTAGGAGGCAAAGGTGATTGTTTTTTCTGTCTCATTGGCGAAACAGTTGAAAATCTACTGGCTTAACACACGAATTTCAACCATGTTTCAAGATTTTTTCACATATACCACAAATATCAGTTACTATTAAAGCTACTGTACATGTCCTTATGTTAATTATACACAACATACCTATGTAGAAACTAAACTAGACTTATTTAGATAAATTCTCTCAGAAACAACCCACATTTAATGGCTTTTATACAACTGGGCATTGGTGTAGTTCGAAAGAGGTCCATAGGAATTAGAATAGTGATTTCAGAAGGTACCTTTACTGGAATGAAATATTTTCGTCTATATTTTTCCGTAACATTTTCCGCCTGACGAAACTGTTGATTTCTTCACTCCTTTCTTACAGCCTCAAGAACTGTTCTTGTACTGCTCACAAGTCATCAGTAGACCTTGGATTTCAAGTGAAAGCCTATTTTGTTCCTTATGTTGACGGCAGAAACAGTATAACACCAAAAATCACCGTGAACATGTAGCATTGTTGGAGCAGCAGGAGGAAAAACTTTTATTCACTTCAAATTCGAGTAGGGGCACATTCTATTTCATAAAGTAGTTAACTCTTCTTTCAAGTAATTCTTATAAAAATAACAAACATATACAGAAACTTCCTTCCGAGGGAATAATTCAAAAAGGTACATGAAAGACTTCTAACGCTATAACCGATATAAGGAAAAAGTGGCAGACAATAAGATTTGGGTTTCCTTAGATAAAAAGACTAACCAAACAGGGAGATTTATTAGAAATGTTATTGTGGAAATTCTCCTTCCTGATAGACATGATAAGACTTTTTTTCTGTGAATATGTGGCCATACACTACAATAAACTCCACGAAAAGAAATCAGAATTAAAGATATGTAGTGTTTATTTTAATCAACGTGGTGTGATATCACTTTGAGAGAGGAACAGAGATTAAGGGTGTTTGAGAATAAGGTTCTTAGGAAAATATTTGGGATTAAAAGGGATGAAGTTACAGGAGAATGGAGGAAGTTACACAACACAGAATTGCACGCATTATATTCTTCACCTGACATAATTAGGAATATTAAATCCAGACGTTTGAGATGGTCAGGGCATGCAGCACGTGTATGGGCGAATCCAGAAATGCATATAGAGTGTTAGTTGGGAGGCCGAGACGTAGATGGGAAGATAATATTGAAATGGATTTGTGGGAGGCGGGATATGATGATAGACACTTGATTAATCTTGCACAGGATAAGGGCTTATTTGAGGGCGGCAATGAACCTGCGGGTTCCTTAAAAGTCATTTGTAAGTAAGTAAGTTGTAGGGTGTGATATCAATAAAGTGTTTTAGGAAGTGTTCACCTTTTCCGTAGACCCAACTGTACCTCCGTGTCGGAAGTGTGCATTTTTTATACTGAACTCCTGTCCCCAGCTACGTGTATTTGACAGAGGGTCAGAACTTTCGAGCTATATAATTCAGCTTATGAAACGGAAGTCGTAAGTTATCTAAACTTTGATAGATATGTCAACACAAACTCCAAAACAACGTCGTTGCCACGCTTCCTTTATCATAATATTAATACAGGGTCTTTAATATAAATGGTTACCGTAGTACGGGATATGGCTCCCGGCGGCAGGTCAAGCATCAACTCGTAAAATGCTGCCTACGACGACTAGAATATGCTCATATTCCTTTCTGCTGATCCGGAGCTGCGTTCGGGCTTGGGTTGGATCCCCCTTTGGTCTTTGGTTTCTTCCGAGGTTTTTCACAGCCGTGGGACTGAAGCCGGATGGTCTATGGCGAGTCCTCGGCATCAACCCCTTTGATTTGATTACCTGGTTGGGTTTTTCCGAGGTTTTCCCCAACCAAAAGGCAAGTGCCGGGTAATATTTTGGCGAATCCTCGGACCTCACCTCATCTCACTACATCTCGCCAAAATATTGCACAAAATTGTAAAAATTGTAGAAAATTACTAAATTGTAAAACTGTATAAATTTATAAAAATTGTAATTGTAATATTGTAAAATTTTGACTTGTTCCAGATCTTAAAGCTTCATTGCTCATGTAAGATCTATGGAATAAAATTAATGAATGAATAGACAATAAATGGCCTGTTTCTAATATTTTTGAGCCTGTGATTGTAATGTTCCAGTTCCTTATCTGTGTTCCTTTGTCTTAAACATAGAAATTTTATGGTTTACTTTTCTCTTTCTATTTATGTGCGCCTCATTTTTCCGATATCTACTTCTGTCAGAAGCGTTTCATCTCATCTTGATCGCCAATATTTAGCTGTTTTGACTTTTCAATATTTTCTTAAAAGCCGTCACAGAATTAACATCCGGCTGCTCGTTCCAATTTTAGGATGCGTTACTGCACACTATGTCTAAACTGAACCGGTCTTTACACGTTGAATCATGGGGCTGTCCACTTGCTATGAACCTACATCTCTCGCTAACATGGGTGTGCCCGGGCTTAGATCTTTATAATGCAGACTGCCAAGTCCAAAAATCTTAAGACCCTGTTATATGATCGGTGACTACTTTACAGATATAAGAAGCCTATATGCCATGTTCATTCTCTAGCTTATGTTCGAGCTAAATGCTATATATACAATTAAGATTTACAACGTCTGTTGCTGAAATTTATTTCAGATTCTTAAACGATGTTGCTGTACACTTTAAAAGCCACAAGTAAAAGAAAAAAATAAATTCATATCCCTAGTTACCAGCGCTGTTATGTTCCAAATGCGCCTAGAGTGCTACAGACAGCTTGATACTTGAAACAAACGTTTATACGGCGATAAAGCTTAAGAATGTGTGTGTCCAATTCTCCCGCAACCGGAAAACACATTGAGCTGCGTGTAATATTTTCACAAAGAGAAGCGAACAAACTTCGTCCAAAAGCCGCCGTGGCAGCCATGTTGGAGGAGTGCTCGCTTTTTACGACGACCAGAGTTTGAATCCCGGCGACGGCAGAGTTAAAATATTTGTGGTGAACAAAGCCAAGGTCATGAAGATTTTCTCCGGCTTCTCATATTTTCTTCCTTATTTGAGCAATATATTCCGCATTATTCCTTTCTTTATTTCTGTTCCGGAAAACAGGACTCTATATGTTGTGCTTGTCAGGCGCAAGATCGGTCGCCAACGGGTACTGGGTACGCAGCAGAGTGCTGCTTTGGAGTTAAATCGCTCGCTTGAACTCGGTCGAGTGTGGCACCCTCGAGTGAGATACGATCGGTCGTGATACGCTCGTAATAAATAGAAGCACAGTACACGGTCATCTCACCGGCATGTCTTATCTTGTATGGAAGGCGACAGATAAGATACACATATGTTTTGCTCATACGGTAAAAATGAGGCTTTAATTTGTGCGTTTATGACAAACGTTTAATGGAACAGTCAATGGAACGTACCAAAATAGGAACATGAAGTTATAAATGAAATAGTCTGAAAAACTTCGATAAACAGTTATTATTGCTAATTAATAATTATTCAATATTTGATTTACCACATATATAATATGATAGGTCCAGACATAGTGTTCCGCCTATATACTGCGACAATGTAGAAACGTTTTACAAAATATTATTGATATAGCAGTAGATTAATAACAATATTAGTACAGAGATAACGTCACAGAAAATATAATAAAACGAATAATCATGCTGCACAACTGTTACAGACGCAAAGATTGATAAACTAATTATTAGAGATTATTATTATTATTATTATTATTATTATTATTATTATTATTATTATTATTATTATTATTATTATTATTATTATTACTACTAGAAAACTTGATACAGTTCTTGAATTATCGTGATTGTGTTCTCAGTTTATAATAATTACATTTTCATGCAATAACATCTATCAGATGTGGCAAAAACAAAAACACTCCTGTGTGAAAAAAAAAAAAAACATTTACCTACAACATTTATATTACATTTCGAAGCAAGTTTTGTAGTTGTACTATGGAGAGGTTAGTTAAACACTGCCAAGTTTTGAAATGATATACATCTATGATGTTACTACACAGTTCATCACTGTAACAAGAACGAATGTCAAACGCTCGGCTTATACCGTTCGAGGATTTATCGCTCGTGACAATTTTACCCATCATGCATGTGCGCTACCTATCGGATTATGCTATGAACTACTTGGCTCTCGACCGAAAACCTCCGATGCAGACCTCTGGTACGCAGTGTTTAGGAGCATGAACCACAGTGCTGGAGGGAAAGGGAGAAAGTTGTCTTAGTTCATCGTTTCCAAAACTGTGGTTCGGGAAGCCCCTGAGCGTTCGCGAAATTTTGAAAGGGGTTCGCCAAAAAATTTTCCTAGAGACGGATTTCGATGTCATTGAATTTCTTCAAGGGAAAAATTGTTCCGGGGCCGGATATCGAACCTGGGACCTTTGGCTAAGCGCACCAACGCTCTACCGACAGAGCTACCCAGGAACTGTATCAGACCCCGACTCAATTTTTCCCTTTATATCCACATACCTCAAAGTTGGCTGACAAACCATTAAACATCCAACACTGAGTGCACACAAACTCTGTGTGACTTGAATTGTGGTTTCCTGTTAACCAACAGTGACGTGTATTATGCAAATCTAGCTTTCACGTATAGCTCCCTGTGAAGGTGATCTGAATAATTTCAAGGGGAAAATTATTCCGTGGCCGGGTATCGAACCCGGGACCTTTGGATAAGCGCACCAACGCTCTACCGACTGAGCTACCCATGAATTCTAGCTCAATAAATGCAACGAACTGGAATAATATGCGTTATATCAGCCATGTCAGGCTCGGCCATTCGTGGCAGCTCCCACAGGTTTGCCACAAGCCCGGACCCAGCGCCTCTCGTGCCCCAAGCGGCTAGCACAGTGCTTTGGCAGACGGCGACGTAAGAATTTCAATTCCAATAAATGGCTGCATCTAAATCCACACATAAAATCCGTTGTGAATCTCCTACTTTGCGTATATTTTTTAAATACAGAATTTGAGAACCTGTTCTTATGTAGGTTTGTAGCAAATCATATACTCGTACAATGCTCAGTATGTAAACAGTACTATTTTATAAATAAAAAAAACAAAATAAGGTCCCTGAGACAAATAACGCCATTGTACCTTTAGCGCCACCCTATTAATTTTTGTTAACGACACAAGTTTTTGGTAGTGACTCTACTGTAGCATTCATTCGCTTGCAATCAAGTGATGAAATGAGTTACTAGCTGTCCGCTGACATTTACGAGTGACATGATATTCCACCATTTTCCTGTTGTGTGTTGACAGTGAATGGCTGTTCTTATATCAAGGTAAGAAGCAATATTTTATTTTGTGTGTTAATAAATTTATTGTTACATTCGCTAAAACTTTTTGTACACGTATGGTTATCTTAAAAAGCCAGAGTTTGTAGCCGGAGTGGGAGACAGATATGCCTCTTGGAACAGAGACTATCATGAGTGCCAAGGGCTCTATGACAACTGCTGTATTCGTTCATTGGCTTGATCAATTCGCCCGATATAAGGTGGCAGGAGAGGTGGTGTTGATATTTGATGGAGCATCATCTCATCTGGACGCAAACATTACAAGTACCACTAATAATTACGGAATCACACTGGTATTGCCTTTCCAGTAATACAACACATGAGCTGCAACCCATGGATGAAGTGCAAGCACTAGCTGGATATGTTTTATATGTAAAGAAGATCGCGTTGAAAACATGTCATTATGTTCATATTGTGCGAGGTATTTACATGATAAGTGTGAAAACATCAGGAAAATCACTAAGCTTTCAACTTACAAATGTTCAGAATGTGCAGTGATGATATTGGTTCAATATTGCTTATCGAACTCTTATTTTTTTTTTATTTTACGTAACTTAATTTTTTTTTGTTTTAGGCCTACTTATTGGAAAACATTCATATTAAACTAAGGTAAATGCTTTTGTGTTTAATAACTTTCTACTGTGTCACACTGTCTCTTTTTTTAAAGTAAGGAGTCACTGGAAAACATATTTTCCTAATCCATCTGGTGTTTCAGTTTCAGATCAAGAATCTTTCATTAGTGTTCAGTGATTTTGTACCTTTTATTAACAGAAACTCAAATTTAGTTGCTTAGTTCAATTTGTGTTGCTTAGGAAAAATAATTCATTAATAATTATAAGTGTATAGGTTACTAGGTGGCGTTAATTGGACAACCTGTTCCTAATAACGCTAGTTTACAAAGTTTTCCTATTTGAGTTCTAATTCTTGTTCGGTATATAATATATACATTTTCATTTTGCTATTTTGTAAAGATAAGATTACAGTTTCTATTTCATAATTCTCGTGTTTGTACATAAATCATTTCCAGAGCAAAAGTGACTGAAGTGTTAAGGTGGCGTTATTTGGTACGTGTACCTTACGATATAAAACGACATTACAAGTTGAAACACCAGGCGGACTATGAAGAATTTGCTAGAGATGAACGAATTTCTCTAGTAAAATGCCTAAGAGTGGATAAACATTATGTAATTAGTTCACTCACACCGAGATATTACAATTATTTATATCTTTCTTCATTAGTCTTTTATGCCGCTAAGCGCCAGGACAACTCGTTTTGTCCATTTGATCCGTCCAATCCGAGGCTTCTGTTTTTCCTTTGAATAAATAATTACCCTGACGTGGGTGATTAGCCCAACTCAAGGCGCTTTGTCTGGGTGTGCTCCCTATTTCCTCTGGTCTTGAGGTGGAGTTGGGCATTTCCTCCCAATATATCTCTACCAAGTTAAATGCTATTTGCCGTCGTTGCACAGTTTAAAACTCATGGAATTTGCTGATAGCACATGCAGGCCTATTTACTGTTGTACAATCCTAAGAGGAAACTAAAAATTTGTTTCATAGAATCATAGTTAATATGTAAATAAGACGTAGCAGTAATATAGGTAATATTTATGACCGGGATATGCATTTCGGTAGCCCATGGAAATATAACATTAATCATTGAATTGATACTAAAGTTTGAAGGAAAGGATTATTATTATTATTATTATTATTATTATTATTATTATTATTATTATACTTGTGTTTGGAAGTAAATCCCGAAAAGACAAAGTATATGATTATGTCTCGTGACGAGAATATTGTACGAAATGGAAATATAAAAGTTGGAAATTTATCCTTTGAAGAAGTGAAAAAATTTAAATACCTGGGAGCAACAGTAACAAATATAAATGATACTCGGGAAGAAATTAAACACAGAATAAATATGGGAAATGCCTGTTATTATTCGATTGAGAAGCTTTTATCATCCAGTGTGCTGTCGAAAAATCTGAAAGTCAGAATTTATAAAACAGTTATATTACCGGTTGTTCTTTATGGTTGTGAAACTTGGACTCTCACTTTGAGAGAGGAACATAGGTTAAGGTGTTTGAGAATAAGGTTCTTAGGAAAATATTTGGGGCTAAGAGGGATGAAGTTACAGGAGAATGGAGAAAGTTACACAACACAGAACTGCACGCATTGTATTCTTCACTTGACATAATTAGGAACATTAAGTCCAGACGTTTGAGATTGGCAGGGCATGTAGCACGTATGGGCGAATCCAGAAATGCATGTAGAGTGTTAGTTGGGAGGCCGGAGGGGAAAAAGACCTTTGGGGAGGCCGAGACGTGGATGGGAAGAATATTAAAATGGATCTGAGGGAGGAGGGATATGATGATAGAGACTGGATTAATCTTGCACAGGATAGGGACCGATGGTGGGCTTATGTGAGGGCGGCAATGAACCTCCGGGTTCCTTAAAGGCCAGTAAGTAAGTATTATTATACTTGTAGTGTATCTTAGAATAATATTCTCCACTTGTCAACTTCTACTCTCTGTCGTATTATTGAAGATAACTAATAGGCCTATTGGTAATTTAGAAGTTTCCCTGGTCTTACATTCGCACACTGCAATGTGATCGGTCACAGAACACCGAATGACGCCGCCTATCAGGTACAACTGAATTGTCGTTTGCATTACGTCATCTGCAGTGTTGCCAACTCAGAATTCCATTTACCGCTGCACAAGTTTTAAAAAACTGCTAAACTGTAGTCAAAAAACTCCAAATTTTTCTTAACACATCACTTCCAAATTTGAAATACAAAACTGAGTATAGAGTTTTAGAAACTAGAAAATTTTATATAAATGTAGAATAAGTTATGGAAAGTGTATATCATCTTGTAGACTCTACACTGGTGGCCATAATTCTGAAACTTTTTGTTTTTGTACTGAATTATTATAACATCTATATTGCTTCACAGATATATACAATTGAAAATGTTACTCGTGACTGATTCGTTAATTATGGGGTTATAATAAAAGTATTGTATTAAATCCTGTACATTTTAACAATAAATAATCATTACTATGTGGGAAATTATATTCTTGTCGTTTAAGAACTAAATATTAATTTCAGATTTGATGATAAATTAATGATTAATTAAATAATATATCATAATAGGTCACCATAAATGAAAATAATAATTCAGTTCATTATCTATTATGATTAAATATATCAAATTCATTTACAAAAACAATACCTACATTTGATTCACTTTAACGAATGCGGCATAGGCTACTTTATTTGTACAACAACAATGGATGAGGCAGAAAATGGACGTGGTTGCACCAAATAGAGCTAACATAAAACATTAATATTTTATACCGTCACAATTAAAAAGTGTGACAATACCTTACTAAACTCTTTATCATTAACTGGCTTTGTTGTCCGCATATACATATAAAAGCAATTACAACATCTTTACAGAGAAGAAAAACTTAAAATATCATCTCCCTCCGCCGGAATCCTCAAAAAAACGCCAAATAAATAGCTAGCCGCTGACGGTAAAATTCTGTAGCTGACCATAGTCCTGAAAAAAACAGATTTAGCTACGAAACCGCTGACTTGGCAACACTGGTCATCTGCCCCGAGTCTGGTACCTTGCTCTGTGTAGGTTTATCGTGACACTGAGTTTGACATGACTGCGTCACATGATAAAAAAAAAACCGAATTGTTGAGAAACCTATAAAAACTCCGTAGTGAGAAACTGTGTGTTGTCTGTAGTAATGTCACGAGAGGTCTGAGATCTGCCGGTAAATCCACGAGCGAAGCGAGTGGATTTATCTGGGAAATCTCAGACATCGAGTGACATTTATTAGGACTATTTCGTGAATAAAATAAAAATTTAAATAATATATCCCTAAAATTCGATCACAAAATGTTAATAATTGTATATAAACGAATACTTAACCTATTCAGACATTGTGAAGTTGAAATACTCGTAGATGAATATCGATTATTGCAATAAAGAAATTCGATATTATTATTCAGTAATGCCAATTGCGAAAAGCGAAATACAGGTTTAACAATATTAATTACATGTACTGCACTTTTCTCTTATTATTATATTATAACAAACACATTTTCATTATCTGCTGAAATCATAATTTAATTTAACAGTAACAGTGGGAGACAGCTATATATCAATGCTTACGTATTCACAGTGAGACATGTTGTTACACAGTGAAGTCATCTCTGTATAGATAGGCCTAATTAAAACACGAATTCTATTACGCCATACAAAAGGCAGTTTGATCAAAGACATTATTACTATGCAAGGTCTTTGAGTTTGATATGCGATGATGTTACATAAATTTGAACGTCTATTAATTGTTTAATTTCAAAACAAATGTTATAGGCTACAATTTTATAGGTTACGTTAGGCCTACCTGTGGAAGCAGGACCAATGTCAGCTGTGCCTTGTTTCAACCGTTACTTACAATGAGTGCTACACGAAAGCATTTTTTATAGCTCGACAAACGCATTCTCGCTGTAGTGTGTAACGGAACTAAAGCTGCATCTACACAGTTCAATATTCCAATCGCGTATGCGTGCAATCTGGGAAGAATATTGAAGGAATCAAGTTTAAAAGGTACGTTCAATTAAGATGCATAAAGATTTTGTGTCTACATGGTGCGCCGTTTTGAACGTGGTCTTCACTGCGTAAATATATTAATTAATATTAAATATCAATCCTGCATTCATTGCCTTAAAGTTGAAAGAAAAGTTTAACCGTGTAGTTACATCTTAATGTATTCATGATCATCAATTCACGGGGAAACAGTTGGCGACAACGACTAAACAAAAGAACGACCGTGCGATAAATTGATAGCGATAAATCTAGCCGCAGAAATTATCGCAAAGTCTGACTGTGATTGGTTGGAATTCAAAATTTCATTACACATCATTGGTCGAAAATGGAATGGCGTCATATAAACGAAATAGTCTTCATAAAACCATTTAATCTTACTTATAATAGCTTTAGCCTAAAGGAGGAGAAGTTTCGAACCCGGTATCCTCATACAATACTATGGCCAAAGTTACTTGTACGCTAATTACGTGTTTGGTCGTAAAAAGAGAAACGAATTTTCAACTCAAATGACTTTATAACCGAAATGGGAATTGCCTTCTAGCCACGTCATTTTATTTCGAATATTTTAAATACATGAAACGCTGCACGCGACACGAAAGCTTTTGAGTGTACCACGCTACAAAAGAGCATTTAAAATGCCACATGTTTCAAAAATGAAACAGAAAGAATACGAGGTAACAATGTGAATAAATATCACTCACATGCGTACAGAAAGGACAACAAAAAGAGGAAATAAATTAAAGCTAGCAGTTGCAGTTACGGAAAACGGTTTAAAGTCTCTCTTGCAGCCGCAGATGTGGATATAATGGCTTCGATGCCTGTAAGACAGAGCAGGTCCGCGAGATGCCACATGACTCGTCTTTTGCAAGCATCTCACTTTTATGTTTCAAGCGGTTAATTTGTCTGCGGTTATATCAATAAGGGCCGCAAATGGGGCGGCGATTAATTCATCTCTGCAAGTATAAATGATCTACTTCGCATGATGTGTGTGGGGAAATGACGGAACTCGGCCCCCGCAACATTTTACTCTCCTCGTAATTTAATAATCCGTGCCAGCCGGCTCCAACCCACCACTCCCAGATTCAAAGGGCCCCTCAAGTCTCCGGCCATATCGTGTAATTGAGCCAACGTTGCTAAACGGCACGAGTATTAACAAACTTTAAACACATGTAGATCAAGATCAGTGTGTAAATCTTAAGGTTTCTGGTCATACTCCTATTCCTGGCGAGATGCACGAAAATGTATCTGTAGCAGCAGCAGCAGCAGTAGCAGTAGTAGTAGTAGTAGTGGTAGTAGTAGTAATAGTAGTGGTAGTAGTAGTAGTAATAGTAGTGGTAGTAGTAATAGTAGTGGTAGTAGTAGTAGTAGTGGTAGTAGTAGTAGTAGTAGTAGTGGTAGTAGTAGTAGTAATAGTAGTGGTAGTAGTAGTAGTAATAGTAGTGGTAGTAGTAGTAATAGTAGTGGTAGTAGTATTAGTAATAGTAGTGGTAGTAGTAGTAGTGGTAGTAGTAGTAGTAGTGGTAGTAGTAGTAATAGTAGTGGTAGTAGTAGTAACAGTAGTGGTAGTAGTAGTAGTAGTAGTAGTGGTAGTAGTAGTAGTGGTCATAGTAGTAGTAGTAGTAGTAGTAGTGGTAGTAGTGGTCATAGTGGTAGTAGTAGTAGTGGTAGTAGTAGTAGTAGTGGTAGTAGTGGTCATAGTAGTAGTAGTGGTGGTAGTAGTAGTAGCGGTCATAGTGGTAGTAGTAGTAATAGTAGTGGTAGTAGTAGTAATAGTAGTGGTATTAGTAGTTGTAGTAGTAGTAGTAGTTGTTGTTGTTGTTGTTGTTGTAGTAGTAGTGGTGGTAGTAGTAGTAATAGTAGTGATAGTAGTAGTAATAGTAGTGGTAGTATTAATAGTAGTGGTCATAGTAGTGGTAGTAGTAGTGGTCGTAGTAGTAGTAGTAATAGTAGTAGTAATAGTAGTGGTAGTAGTAGTGATAATAATAGTAGTGGTCATAGTAGTAGTAGTAGTAGTAATAGTAGTAGTGGTAGTAGTAGTGATAATAGTAGTAGTGGTCGTAGTAGTAGTAGTAGTAATAGTAGTGGTAGTAGTAGTGGTAGTAGTAGTGGTCATAGTAGTAGTAGTAATAGTGGTAGTAGTAGTAGTAGTAGTAGTAGTAGTAGTGGTGGTAGTAGTAGTAGTG
Source organism: Periplaneta americana (assembly GCF_040183065.1). Taxonomy (NCBI): domain Eukaryota; kingdom Metazoa; phylum Arthropoda; class Insecta; order Blattodea; family Blattidae; genus Periplaneta; species Periplaneta americana. The sequence continues at coordinate 28,321,498 of NC_091126.1, forward strand.
GTCATAGTAGTAGTAGTAGTAGTAGTAGTAGTAGTAGTAGTGGTAGTAGTAGTGTAGTAGTAATAGTAGTAGAGGTGGTGGTAGTTTTTTATTTTTATTGGGTTATTTTACGACGCTGTATCAACATCTAGGTTAGTCTGGTTATGTAAATATTGCGCTGGACAGAAGGAGGAGACTTCTCCTATTGAGCTACATACAACCGTACCATTCATTTTGGTTATATATATATATATATATATATATATATATATATATATATATAACCTTCTGAAGAGAATTGAAATCGAGTTTGCCAAAAAATATTCTACCCTGGAAAGAATTAATAAAGAAACTGAGCAGGAGTTAGGGAAATCACTTGATCTCATGCATGAGAAGTTGGATGAAAATTCACGACTAATCAAACAAGTTGAAAGCATTAAAACATGCTTAGACTCCATTGATGGTTTAAAAAAAAAAAGAGAACATGCTACTAAAAATCATCTATAGATAACGAAAGCTCAGTTAGAGGATTTGGAGCAATATGGACGGCGAAATTCAATTGAAATACATGGAATTCCTGAAATGGCTAATGAAAATCTGTTGGAAATAGTTAAGAATATTGGATGTGCAATGGACATAGAAATTCAGCCTCAAATGATAGATTCTTGTCATCGATTAGGAAAGTCGCCCGGTCAACCATCTGCTGCAGCAATTGTTAAGTTCGTCCGACGAATGAACAAAGATCAGTTTATTCACAAGCGCAAAGTTAAGCGTAACCTAAAAGCTAATCACGTGGGCGTTTCTAATAATGACAATATTATATATATATATATATATATATATATATATATATATATATATATATATATATAAATCTTAGTCTCACACGGTTGCGTAGGCACATTTACAGTGAAGCTAGAAAGTTGAAGAAACTTAAAAATTTTGCCTACCTATGTGTTGATAATGCTGGTAATATTAAACTCAAGAGACAAGAGGGGGATAGATAGATTCAGATTTTGAAAACAATAGATGATAAACAATTTTTTATTCTCAATTAGATTTCAGTTTAACAGTTGAAAAATTTCATGCAATAGTAAAAAACTGTATTTCCTTAGATATTTAAATTATGAAGAAATGTATTATAATGTTTTTACTCTATATTTTTAAATAATTGTGCATCATATTGACATTTGACACTATGTTAACAGCAATATTATATTCTAGCATCTATTACCGTTATGTATTTTCTTTCTTTCGCTGGTGTTGTTTGTTTTGTTTTTTTTTCTCTTGTTATGTATTTTGTGTATGTATCTGTGTAAGCCACCTGCAATTGGAAGCCTACTTCTGTTGGTGGTGGATTTAAATAAATAAATAAATAAATATGCATCCATACATAGTTGCTAGGCATAGTAGCGATCCTAGTGGTTAGCAACTATGTATGGATACATATTTATTTATCACAGACAATGCGAAATAGTACCGGCACAGTCTATTGTTCCTACTACCCTCAACAACTCAAGCTTCGTGACTGTATATACTAGAATGTGATTAAACTACACGACCTGAGCTATTACATGACATATAAAACAGAAAATCGATAATTTTAGGCTTATCAAGTTACTACCCTGTGGTCTTCGTAAGAGACATGCTTTAAAAATGTGTTAATTGAAATAAAATTTGCTCGTCTAAATTATTCATCACCAAATAAGTTTATTTAACAAGAAATAGCCTGGGGTCAGAAAAGAATACAGATAAATTGTACTCAATTACAGAACAGAGTGTCCATAACTGTGGAGAAACGGTTAGTGCGTCTGACCGCGAAACCAGGTGGCTCGGGTTCGAATCCCGGTCGGGGCAAGTTACATAGTTGAGGTTTTTTCTGATGTTTTCCCTCAACCCAATACGATCAAATGCTGGGTAACTTTCGGTGCTGGACGCCGGACTCATTTCACCAGCATTATCACCTTCATATCATTCAGGCGCTAAAAAAACTTAGAAGTTGATACAGCGTCGTAAAATAAATAAATAAATAATATGAGGCGCATCCAGAAAGTAAGTTTCCCTATTTTAAAGAAAAAAGAACACACACTTTCAGGAAAACATTTATTGGCAACAGGTACAACAATGTTTCAGCTATTTTTCAACATAGCCACCATCAGAATTGAGACACTTGTATCGTGGGATCAACTGTTGTATCCTTCTGTCGTAGAACTCTGCCTCCTGTGGATGGAACCAGAGTGTGACAGACGTCTTCACCTCTTCGTCGTTGCCAAAACGCTCACCGGAGGACAGGAATTTCTTGAGGTGAAAGAAAACGTGAAAATCGCTGGGAGCAAGATCAGGACTGTAGAGTGGATGATGAAACAACTCCCTGCCAAATTCCGTCAAAACAGCTGCTGTGCGCCGAGCCGTATGTGAATGAGCAATGTCATGGAGGAGCACAACACCTGCAGTAAGCATTCCACGCCTCTTGTATTGAATGACATTTCGCAATTTTCGCAGTGTTTCACAGTAACGGTCAGCGTTCACTGTTTCACCTCTTGGAAGGAAATCAATGAGCAGAATGCCCTTCCTGTCCCAAAACACAGTGCACATCACTTTCCGTACCGACAGCGTCTGTTTGAATTTCGTCCTGACCGGAGATCCACTATGCCGCCAATTCATTGACTGCTGCTTGGTTTCCGGGGTGAAGTGCGAAATCCAAGTCTCATCGCCCGTAACGATCCTGTCGAGGAACTCGTCGCCGTCATCGTGATACCGTTGCAGAAATGTCAGTGCTGCTCCTAAACGTTGCATTTTGTGTTCGGGTGTCAGGTTTTTCGGCACCCAGCTGGCACACACTTTTTTGAACAGCAGATGCTTAGTGACAATCTCATGCAACAAGGATCTCGATATCTGCGGAAAATGGATGCTCGGCTCCGTAATAGTGAAGCGACGGTTCTCCATGATGCACTGTCGCACCAGCTCAACACGATCATCATTGATGAGGGACGGTCGCCCACTGCGCTCTTCATCATGGACATTTTGACGACCTTCGGAAAACTGCCTACACCAGCGACGCACCATCTGCTTACTCATGATGTTCGGCCCATAGACCTGACAGAGCTGCCGATGAATTTCAATTGGCGCAATGCTTTGTGCATTAAACAACTTTATCACCGACCGAACCTCGCAGGCGGCGGGAGAAGGAATAAGAGATTCCATTTCGGACCACTGCTGCCACGCTACTGGCATCAGACGGGACCTGTCCGGCTGGCATATGATTGATACGTCATAGATCTGTTACGCATGCGCAATTGACACGCTAATTACGTTTACTTTCAAGGGAAAAAATCGGGAAACTTACTTTCTGGATGCACCTCGTAGACCAGAGAGGTTGGGAAGACTGAAGGCATTAGAAATAACAAAAACCGCAGAGAAATTCCACCATCATAAGTTGTGTTAACTGAAAGGTTAATGAAGAAAAATAATTAGACATTTTTTAAATGTACTCTTCCTCGAGGCAAGGTACGTGATTTATTTTTCCATAAACGAAATTATTTTATTTATTTCTATTTATTCTGTTTTTATATTTTCAGTCTTATTTTCTTTTAATTTCATTATGAGTAATGTGATTTTATTTCATATCATTTTTTAACCATTTTTTTTGCTCCCTTCATTTTCATTTTATTATGTAGCTTACATGTCAAACACATTACTACACATCAGTACAATGATAACATTTTTAAATACATCTGCTGTTCACACTTGAAACATGCGAGGAAAAAAATTCTGGAAAGCTGTTGCAGTGACTCTGAAAATTAGTTTCTATAATACTGTGAATATTTTAAAACATAAAACCCGATAAGAAATGAAGTCAATTGTAATTTTTCCCGTCCTCAGTAACACACAATGCTAAATATTAAGGCATCGGTAGGCCAAATCATCACGAACGAGACACGGTGTAGACCAGGCATGTCAATTGATGCCCACAGGAGCAAGCGCGCGCTTTAGAGCCCAGGAGAGCCTGAGCACTTTACAGCGGAAAGGAAAGAGACAGACGAAAGAGGTAGTATATGCCGCTTGGTCGAGCTATATTCAGGGATAGCCAGCACTGATTCAATAGACAAAGGGAAGAGAGCTTATTAAAACTGTGTCCATGTTAATTTTTAGATTTGTCTGAGAAGTATAAGTGCATTATAAGAATGTAAGATTTAATTTTAAAGCTCATTTTTCACAAGTTTGATTTTTTTTATTCAAAAGAAATATTTTTTCAACTTTTCGTATAGAGAAGTGAAATTTTCAGGTATAGGCCTATTTATTTAGTAGCCTTACAGAATGTTTTCGTAAATCTAATATACCGTATATACGTATTACTGAAGATAGTGTATTGAAAATTTTGAAAATATTCGCATGGAAATTGTTTGTAAGGAAATGAATTAACAAAGCAACTACTGTTACATCATAAGCAAAAGATACGTGCCCATGTGCTGTAAAAATGTCAGCTCTATATCTTCAGCAGATTTCGAGAAAATAATTTAATATTCTGATGATAGGAAGTTGCTCACATGCTTAAAAGCATAATGCGATAAGAGTTTTGTTATGTAATATTAGTTACACTTAAAACAGATACAGTACCTAGGTAACTTTGCTTTGTACTGTAATATTGTTTTGATTAGTTTATTGATTACTTTTGTAAGGCTAAAGATACCATCAATATAAATTCCAACTTATCATGTCATACTCAATCTCTTTCTTTGGAATATCACTTTCTTTATGAATGATATGTTTCATCCACTTAACACAGTATAATATTATACGGATATGGAATTTAACTGAATATTCCTTCTTAACTCTCTATTATGTTATTTAGATTTAAAACACAAGTGCAATATTAAGAAATTAGTGTTAGTACTTTTGTTTTACAGACAATAGGGTAATTCCGGGGGAGATAGCCATGCGGGTGAGACGACCAACCGCTCTTATTTTTATTGTAATCATCCGTTTCGAATGAAAATCGGTTTGCTGCCAGATGTTAATTAAACGAAGTGATTGTTGCACCTGCGAAAACGTAAGGTTATTATTTCCGCATTTTGTAGCCGTTCGTTAGTTTGTGAGCAAGCAATAATTTTTCACCTTCTGAAATAACAATAGAGAAATACTGCATTTTGTGAGGAAATTTGCTGGAAACATTAAAGAGGTAAGGCATCTTTAAACATTCCATCTTAACTGAATTTCTTCTCTTCACTGTTGCCAGTTTTTATTACGCGGTATGGCCATCTCTCCCGTAAAAAAGGAGAGATGGCCAGCATTTTTCCGGGATAGATGGCCTACAATTGAGGAATATTATTATGTTAAAGGTATCGTTATTTCTAGATTCCGATAAAATATAAAGCAAAGCCCGGCAGCAACCGCGTCTTTGGAATGAAGATGACTTACACCGTGCTTTTGAAGTCATTAAATATGGCACTTCTGTACGTCAAGCCTTCATCACATTTCATATTCCAATAAAAGCCCTGGAAAGTAGAGTTAAAACAGACAATTCTACAAAGGGTGCAATGGGACCAAGTGACACATAGGCAATGACAATGGATGTAGGTTTGTTCGCCATATTAAATATGCAGGAACATGGATTTTCCCTTACAGGGACCGATGTCTATAGTCTCGCTTACATTTTTGCTGAATAACTTGTCAATATTCTCTGACTGGCTGACAAGCAAGCATTCTGATGGGAGCAGATAAAAAAGTTATATTTTTTCACCATGTTAATAACGTCAAAAGAAGTGCTTATACAAATTTTGGCCACTTGACCGCAATTACGAGGGCCGTAAAAAAAAGTTCGCCAGGGGTCGTTAACAGAAAGAAAACACAATTTAATTCAAAAAATTTAATGGCACAGACACAGAAATTGTTGAGCTATTTTTTTCAACACGTTCCACACCGGAATGAGACATCTGTCATATCATGGGATCGGTAGAGAGGTGCAGGCGGCTGTCCAACGCTGGTTTCGATCCCAGGAAGCTGACTTCTACGACACAATGGTACAAAAATTGATCCCATGGTATGACAAATGTCTCAATTCCAGTGGGAGTTACGTTGACAATTAGCGCAACAATTGCTGTATCTGTTTCAATAAATATTTCCATGTAATTGTGTTTTTTTCTGTAAACGGCCCCAGGGAAAATCACTTTCTGGATGGCTGGTAATTACGGTCGAGTGGCCAAAATTTGTATAAGCACTTCTTTTGACATTATTAATATGGCGGAAGAAAAAAAATAACTTTTTTATCTGCTCCCATCAGAATGTTTGCTTGTGAGACAACACTTCCTATCCCGGAAACCAACTGGAAAAGATACTGTTACTTTGACCTTTCAGGATTTTGTTTCATTAACATGTTCATAAGGTCCCGCGTCGTGGCCTAAGACATCCTGCCTAGGACTCGCGTTACGGAATTCGCGCTGGTTCGAGTCCTCATGGGGGAAGAAATTATCTCATGAAATTTGAGCCAGTGTATGTGACCGGTGCCCACCCAGCATCGTGATGCACTTGGGTAAGTACGATAGGTAGCGAAATCCGGTTAAGAAAGCCTGCTGTAACGGCTGGGGGTTCATCGGGCTAATCACACGATACCGCCATTTGGTTGGATGATCGTCCAACTCTGCTTCGACATGTGGACGTGAGGCCAGCAGCCGGCTGGTCGATCATGGTCCTTCATGGGCTGTCGTGCCTCGGATTATTATTATAATGTGTTCATAAGCGTTTCAATTTATTTCTGTGTTTTTTAAGGAAAATTCACTAAAAGAGGAAAAAAACAAAAAATAAAGTTGTTGAAAAATTTCAAACAATCATAATTAGGGGGCCTATGCACTTAGACACTATATTTATGTGACCAGTACATATAACCTAATTGTTTTACAAAAAATTGTTACGAATTTACTTAAAAATAATGGTGGCCATCTATCCCTATATCCTATGGCCGTCTCACCCATATATGTTGGGTGAAATGGCCAGTGGCCTATTATATTTCAAACGTATTTTTTTTATTACATCAGTGAATTCTATGCGCCCTGAGGCACTGTAGTGGAGAAATATAACCTAGAAGGAACGTATTTGATTTGTTTCGTATTTCTTTTCCAATCGGTTACCCTGTTCTAAGTGATTTAAAAAAATATGGCCATCTAACCCGGAATTACGCCTATAGATAATATTAAACAGAAAGAAGTCATGTAAAAATAACGACATAAAATTTCACGTTCCGTTTGAAGTTTGTGCGCCACTGTTTTCTTAATCCAACAGGTTGCTTATTCATATGCACAACCTTTCTTCTTTCCATACTTAGCGCTTGCTGCCCGCGCACGACGTCAAGGTCAGAAAAATGCGCTTGCCTTGACATCACTGGTGTAGAGTTTTATACTGTACTCACAGCATACAAAGTGACGCAGTGATTAGTACAAAATTACTTCCAACAATTTAACAATGTCATGAAATCTAATAATATCTTGCAAACTAATAACATTGGTAAATACTAATTAAAACTGCCGATAATTAAAATACAAGCCTTCCGTCACCACATATAACCGGAACGATAATTTGAAAAAGATGGTGTAATAATTAATTAACAGACTGATATAATTACACTAAAAAATTATAAGCCCTCTATATTAATTTGGAGAAGTAATTATAAAGAGGCTAGCGGGAACTAGGAAAGAGTAAACGAGTAATCATCATAGCACAATTAACTGGTAAATACATAATTTTCATCAATATATGAGAATCGTAGCATATAAATATTTTGCTCGGAACCAGAAAAATTCTGCTTTTTGGGATTAAAAATTTTACAGCAACATTCTCTTCGACAGTTCTAAAACGTACACGAAGCAGTCTTGGTGGCTCATATGACTAGCGCGAGAGATTTTCACCCAAACGGGACTGGGTTCAATCCCCGACTTCGGTGATCTTGATATCAATGATATAATAATAATAATAATAATAATAATAATAATAATAATAATAATAATAATAATAATAACAATAATAATAATAATAATAATAATAATGGCTTTATTTAACCTGGCAGAGTTAAGGCCTTAAGGCCTTCTCTTACACTCAACCAGGAACATGTATGTAACTTGTAACATGTATGTAACATATTTTGTATACGATGCAAGGTTGAGAGGATTTCCTCTGGGTTCCCCACTTTTCCGCTCATTCCACAAAAACTTTCTATAAACCCATTTCATTTTCATCTTCTGTTCGAAAATACGGCATTTTCTTATGTGTTGCTTGGTATCACCTCGTACTCCTGCCGTCGATACTGGAATCCTCGTCATATGTCCAAAGACAAGAAGACGGCAATGGTGACTGTTCTAAACCAGTATGTATTATTGGTTTTTATTTATTTATTTAATTATGTATTTAATTTAGAATTTTGAGCCATTTCTTGTAATACCTCCTTATTTCCAATTGTTGTTAGTAAATAATGCATTTAATTAGTAAATTTCAAGTCATCTCTTAATATAGCTATTTATTGCTTTTAAAATAATGTGTTTAATAACTATTTTACTTATATATATATATATATATATATATATATATATATATATATATATATATATTTCTTCCTATAACCATTACAGGTTGCCATTGACAAAGAGTACCGTGATACAGTAAGTATAGAGAAATGTCTTGAGGCTTTATGAAACATGTTTTGTTGTTACAGTGGAAAATAACAAATTGAAATAGATTAAAACACAAAATAATATACGAAATAACGTCAAGAAGATGTGAATTACAGTCATGGTCCCTTTGAATGATGCCTGAAAATAGTTATTAATCCTCTGCGTGCTTTTTTTAATAATGTGTTTAATCTGTAACTATAGTCAGTGTATTGTTATTAGTATCTCTTTGTTGTTACCTATTGCTTTAAAAAGAATGTGTTTAATTTGTAATCTTAAGTCATTTTTTCTACTATTCCTTTACTGTACTGTTTACATTTGTTTTTAAATCTTTTGTATTGCCCCTACTATTATACATTGCCCTTCAAGAATTTCGTTATTCGTTAGTTGTAAGTGATTACTTGTGTTATATTTTAATTATTGTAATTGTTCCTGAATCATGTATGTAACTTGTAACCGTAAATCATTGCTTGTAATATCTCTTTATTACTCTTAACTGTTTCATTGTTCATGAATCAAGTATTAATTTGAAAGTGAAAGTGAAACTTTGTTTTATTAATCTACTATTGATTATCTTTTTAAGATCGTGATTTACTCTAAAACGGTTAGACAGTCTTGTATACCTTTTATATTGATTATTCCTCAAACATCTCATTAATCTTTAACAGGAGCCATTCTTTCACTAATGTGCATGCTTCTACATAATTCATGTGAATTGTAACTGTGACCACTATTTTATGTTATCCCTTTACTATTTATGCTCGACCATGCCGAAATGTAGTAATTATACACCTGGCAGCAGACCTTTAATGCATGTCATTAAAGTACACATACTCATTAAAGGTCAGGTCTTTCAGCCAATGACGACTCAGGTTACAACTGTTCAGCCAATGACAGGTCAGCTTTCTACCGTTATAAAACCGCAAGTATCGATTATTCTCGGATATGCAATCGAAAGAGAATTAGCGAAAAGTCACGGAGGATGGAAATCCAATACTGTCGCAGAAGGTTATGTTCTGTTACTATAATAATTAGTGTTAATTGTAAATAATATTCAAATAAATTCAATTTGTCATCTCGTTTTTCAATGTCTAATTTAATTTCAATGCTATCTCTGTAGGTTCTTATGGCCTAGCAAGGTCAATGTGGACATCTGTTCCTCGGAAAAAATCAAATCTTTCGCGTCTGCGCACATCTCACAACATACGGAACATTGCTCCAGGACAGATACAATAAAATTCATAATATCAAGTTAGAAATATGGTCGAGCATAAAAAGTCGTATGAAACTCGCCTATAATGGTAATTAAGAAGCTCGTATGAAAATTATGAAACTCGCTTGCGCTCGTTTCATAAATATCCATACTCACTTCTTAATTACCTTCATTATATGTAGGCTCGTTGCATAATGTACTATTATTGGTTATAAAATATATATTTTGATGCCAACTATAACCCTACTATACCTCAGGGTGAAATAGGGTTTATTATATTGGTTAATAAAAAAAACAATATTTCTCAACTCCTTCTGTCAATGTATCCCCTTAGGCTTACATTGTTTTAAGTATCCGCATATTAATTGTAAATAGAAGGGCTATTCATGAAGTAAATTCCGTTTTATTGTAACAAAAATAGCGATGCAGTTACAGGATTTGTTTGAGCCCCTTCAGACGAGGCCACTTTCAGAAGCGCTCCGCTTGTGAATAATGGATTTAAATGGAGTCCTTCAGACACAGCCACAGCCACATAATAGTAGCGCCGCAGACGCTCTTAGTGGTTGGCTTCGCCACTGGTGGATGCCACTAAAAGTGGCTCTTCTCATCGCGATACATAAAATTAAATTGTAGGTTTCAGACGGGACCACAGCCAAGCCACTATTTTAGTGACAAGTAAGTGACGCGTTCGTGGCGCTCCTAACGGACGACTGCTGGGCCACAAATTCCCTACACCGTCAACACAGTATACAAGCTTAATTATAAAATATGTTAAGACAGAATAATAAAGAAGAATCATAAAGCATAAATAATAGTAATAATAATAATAATAATAATAATAATAATAATAGTAATAATAATAATAATAATAGGCAAAATAATTTAAGTCCGCACCTGTGGAGTAACGGCTAGCGCGTCTCGCCGCGAAACCAGGTGGCCCGGGTTCGATTCCCGGTTGGGGAAAGTTACCTAGTTGAGGTTTTTTCCGGGGTTTTCCCTCAACCCAATATGAGCAAATGCTGAGTAACTTTCGGTGTTGTACCCTGGACTCATTTCACCGGCATTATCACCTTCATCTCATTCAGACGCTAAATAACCTAGATGTTGGTAAAGCGTTGTAAAATAACCTACAAAAAATAATTTAATATCTTCCGGAATATGTATGGTAAGACTTTCCTGTGTTAAATTTCAACGTACCTCGTTTAGCCTACATGTTTCGACCTATTTATGGGTCATCTTCAGAACTGGTCGTTGTTGGTCTTGGCGCCACTTGATCTGTTTCCTGTGGTATAGTGTTGAGTCGAAGAGTGTGTGTGTTTTGAAGTTGAGTTGTGTGTTGAGAATTTCGTTGGGGTGTGTTTTTGTGTTTCTGTATATTTCATATTGTTCTAGTGTGTTTAGTTTCTGGCTTTTGGTTGAATATGTAGCATTTCCATGTCTGTGTTGATGTGTCTGTGGGTGTGGTTAGCATTTGTGATGTGTTCTGCATAAGCCAGAAACTAAACACACTAGAACAATATGAAATATACAGACACACAAAAACACACCCCAACGAAATTCTCAACACACAACTCAACTTCAAAACACACACACACTCTTCGACTCTACACTATACCACAGGAACACACCCTCACAGGAAACAGAACAAGTGGCGACAAGATCAACAACGACCAGTTCTGAAGATGACCCATAAATAGGTCGAAACATGTAAACGAGGTACGTTGAAATTTAACGCAGGAAAGTCTTGCCATACATATTCCGAAGTGATACAGTGTTAAAAGTTGTGTAATCAAGATGTATAATTTAATAATTGAAAATCCGCTTATTTTGTTAAGCTCCAATAATGTGAAATGTATTGTGGCTCTGGGAAAATTACTATTTCTCACTTTGGCTCTTCTCTAATTTTTAGTGAGTACCGCTGCTATAGTCTCATTGTTGATAACCATTTTTGATCTGATTACTTTCTCGCCTTTAAATATTATTACTTTTGTCTTACTGCTTGATGCATACAAATTAAAAGTAGCAGTAATGTTGTACAGTTTGAACCGTAAGTAATGTCATCCATTTCATAGGGTTATTCTTTGAGATATTCCAAACAAAAATGTTTTTTACAATTTTGCTCGTTTTTATTTCCTTTTCGAAATAAAATTGTTTTATGTGAAAATTTCATAGCGTGTCTTCGGAAAGTCAGTGATTTCATTTCCAATATGCTCAATCAACTAAAGACAGCAGTGTATTATGGTAACACATGCTTGAAAGAATTTTAGTTTTGTCCGTGCAGAAATTTGATCCGAACAAATGTAACTTTTCGTTCTGTAAAATAATTTTCCTGTGTTGTATTTGTTCGGAACAAAATTCTGCACATTTAAAGGACTAAACTATAATTCTCAATCACTTATTATTATAAACACTATTGAGCATATTGGGAATTCAATCAAAGGCTTTCACGAAACACGTTATGAAATGCCTGATATAAAACAATTTTTTATCTCGAAAAGGAAGCAAAGACGAATAAAACTGTATTAAACTTTTTTGCTTGAAATATCTCAAAGAAAAACCCCGTGAAATTAATGACATTACTTACAGGTGTAACGAAAAAAAAGACAAAACTTCAGATACAGCTTGCTCATCCTCATATCTATGGAATTTTAATAATAATGTCAACATGGGTCCAGAAGTGCTCGATTTCTGAGTAGGGATAGCAAGCAATATCAGAGGGCATGCCAATACTTTTTTTTTTGCTGGAATTATTTTGATGTATTCTGTTTACATTTCCTTAGATGAACTATTCAAAATGTCTATCTCCTGCCAGCATACAGGCCGCAACTCATCGTCTCTTTGCGTTCTAAAATGAAGCTGAACATCTATAGAGGACTATCTCGCCTAACCACAACCGGCATTCAACCTTCTCCTTTAATGTCGATATTGTTTATTGAGTTCGACCAAGGTCACCAGCTGGCACAAAGGCTTGGACACACTATGGACGTAACTTCGAAACATTTCGTGTAAGATAACGCAAACCTGAAGTGTGTATAATATTGCTTTATAATATTAAAATAGACTGAATAATCAATACTTTTAATCAATTCAAAGGTTGTACTTCAATACAAACGTAAACATTAACAAAACTAAAATTTTAATAAACATAAATACTTTTCGAGATACATATACAGAGTGTGTCAAGAATAATCCCACAAAATTTTCAATTAAAAAAAAAGCAAAAGATTTCAAACTATCTTGTGATTAGCCAGTGTGCACATCACAGGTATACTACTGTGAACACTGTAAAGGCTGGTTCACAATAAACCGGGAACGAGAACCAGAATGAAAACGAGAAGCAGAGGACGTGAATATGAAAATTTTTGATTCACAATAAACCGAGAACGTAGACGACTATGCATATCGATATGTATGTCAATAACGATATGTAAAGTCGATATTACGCATTCTGATGTTATATGTGTATAATTGACCAATGGCGTTCTCTCACGAGTAGAAGGCAGCCAACATAAACACAGGTTAACCAACTTCGAAATTTCAACTGAAACATTTCATTAGGTACGGTACTATAAATATGCCCATACATCTTTATTATCACAACCTATTTTAAGTCTACTATAACGTAAAATAATTAGAGAAGAAACATTTGTAATAGAACAAAAATGAACACAACAGTAGTTATTGAATTGAAGCGTGAATATATAGTGTGTAATACAACCAATACAGTAATAAAATATGATTCACTTACTATCGGTGTTCAAAAATGCAGCTATTGAAAGCCACGTATTTTCCTTCATTTTCTCATCTTTATACGAGGCGCGCCGCTTATCGTAAATGTGAGGATTTCTATATTAGAATCTCATCAAATAAAACTTGCTCCATGATGCACAGCACAGAACATAATAATGCATAGGTTATGTCACGGTCTTCTTGCTACAAAATATACGACAACAAAATAGCTTTTAGATGGCAATAGAATGAATATAGTAGGCTGTGATCGGAAACGTGAACGCCAAAGTTGAACCTTTGCCAACTCTCCGTTCCCGATCTCGGGCTCCGGCAAGTTTTTCGTTAATTGTGAATGCTCATATTTAAATGTGTACATTTTAACAATTTTACCGTTTTCGTTTTCGTTCCGATTCTCGTTTCCGGTTTATTGTGAACCAGCCTCAACACCTGGAATCCAACTGTTCAACTTCCAACTTTCCGAGGAGTCAGAAAACAGCTCTTCATACACTGCCTAATCGCTACTGAGTTGATTTTGCATAATTTTACCTATTAAAAATGTAGAAACAATTTGAGCGAAAAGAAAGGAAACGCCAGAAATATCTTTCCTGCAAATAACACATACCCGCTCCCCTCTTTAGACCGTCCAGAGATGGTCTAACGTTTATTATTTCAAAAAATTCAGAGAATGATAAGTTGAAACGTATTTAAATAGGTCTGTGTGGTTTTGAACGGAATATTTCTTTGCTCTGTATCTACTACTACAATTAATTTGTGGGTCTATTTTTGAGGCACCCTGTATACATATTTTTATTCTGGATACATTTCATCCGGATATACAATATTCAGACCTGAGTATTGAACTTCACATATGTGACATCCGGATCAAATCCATGTCACTCCACTCATGTCATCAACAGGAGTCACTCCATAAGCACTAGTAGCAAAGATCAAAAGGATGGGATTGGTCACATCTACAATAGCACAAATAGGTCCTACAGACTGCAATACTACTGGACACTTGCAGAACATTCACAATCGTCAAAGCAGATAAACAGAATAGCCTACATATTTTCACAGAAATTCATATAGGGTCTGCTAGTTTTCATGTAGTTTACTATGATTAACTTTAATTTACACTATTAATCGTGATTAATCAATCTGTATGAATAGTGTTTGCAACAAAATAAGTAACCGAATTTACGTTATTGTTTGCTTTCACTCCTAAAAACTAAGGGAACTTTTGCGAAATAATTTTGCTTCCTTTCTGGTTTAGTCCTATTTTGAGACTAACAAGGAGAGGACACGCTCTGTATATCACCGAATTAAATCAGATTTAGTGACATGAAAGTACAAGGCACACTGGTATGGGTGGCCAATGACCCCTCGTTTTGGAAATATTGGCTATTGTTTATGACAAACTTCCGTTACGTGCCTAATAGGGAAGCATTAGACTGTGTAAGGGCGTAGCTCATGTGGTTGGATGCTGAGTTGTCATCCAGGCAACCCGAGTTCGATTCCTAATGTCTTCTCATATTTTAAAGCTTGATATTATTATTATTATTATTATTATTATTATTATTATTATTATTATTATTATTATTATTATTATTATTACCATAATTATTATTATTATTTTAATTCACTTTCAGTTGTCACTTCCTATATTCAAAGCCATGTTGAAATATCCGTGGTATGCATCAAAACTGATAAACGAACGAGAAGTGTTTGTGAATGTGAAGGATATCCGTTTCGCAGCAGAAGTGCGCAAAAATGTGTGACTGTGGAAAACCTTCCTTCATTTGCTGTCCATGGTGCAGGATATACAGGGACATCATTTTATTTTTACTAACATTTTTAATATTAACCTGTCTATACCTTTAGAGAACCGGAAACACCGCTTGCTCCCCCCTCCAAGACTGGAGTTCGATGATATTGGCGTAAAACACAAATCACTCTACTAGGTATAGGATGGAAGAGAAGTAGTTCATCCATTTACGTAAACTAGGAAATATCGCGATTTTGAGTTTGATAATTTTCATTAGGTTTTTCTTCAATCAAAGTACAGTACTGTATTAAGAATAAGTGTTTTTACTCACGAAGTGAGTTATCCATGCGAACGTATTCATTATGCAGTGTATATTATACTGTCTACAGCACATTAGCGTACAATATAGAGAAAGAAGTTAAATTGAAAAATAATCATAATATGAATATTTAAACACAATTTTGAAAATGGTGGCCGTTCATTTCGATACAGGCTTCAGTTCTTTTGAGCATATTATCGCACTACAGACTATTGCATCTAATTCCAATTGCCAGTTTCGTCCTTCGTACTAGTAACTCATGTTGAAATAATTCTGTACCTACTCTACGTACTGTGAATTCAATCTTCACTTCTGCCAGACCCGAAAATATAAAATTACTCAGACATGCTATCTACTGTCCGTCCAAGTGGTTATGCCGCAGGATTGTAGAAAGGGAGGAAATCACGTGACAGTTAATTACTTAACGAGACCCTTTTATTTAAGTTAAATTAAACAGCTGTATAATATTACGTAAACGTCCAATTCCTAAGAGAAAAGAGCTAAGACAGCCCAGCTTTTACAGAGGGGCGAGCAGAAGCAGGTGGGGGAAATCGGGATGCGACGTAGGCAAACGGACAGTACCTGTGCGAAAATATGATTCAATATTGAAAGCTCTTTCGTCACTGGAAAACGCGAACATATTTCTGGAACGTACTATACTCAGTAACTCAGTACTGCTTACTATCTGCGGTCTTGGTTCTGTGTGGAGTTGGAACTTCCTTAGTAGAAGGGGTGGGAGTGAAGTACATTCAAAAACTCAGGTACAATAAAAATTGAAGTAAAAATAAAATGATGTCCCTGTATGTATGTTTTGTGTATTTTTATGACATCATAATGAATCGGGTACAAAATGAAATGGAATAGCTGCTACAGAAAAATAGAACAGACGCCAGTGACATCTTACCTTCCTACGTGAGCAGTATTTCATTGTTTATCCTATACAATACAATGTTAGTTAATTAGTAATTTGTTTAAAACATGATGAAGCATTCAATACATTGAGAAATATGATATAGGTATGTACATAGATAACTGTGATCACAATATTAATCATTATTAAAAGAAAAAAATAGAGAACCGGTCAAGATTCGAACTCAGGTTGCCTGGATAACAACTCAGCATCCAATCATATGGGCTACGCTGTTACACATTCTTCCCTATTGAGCACCTGACGGAAGTATGTCACAAACAATAGCCAATATTTCCAAAACGAGGGGTCATTGGCCACCCATATCAGGTATGACTTTAAACAGTCCGTCTTGTACTTTCATCTCACACAATCTTATTCCATTCGGTGATGTACAGAGCGTGTCCTCTGCTTGTAAGTTGCAAAAGAATTTGATTCAAATGAACGTGGCCAGGCATGTATACAATAATTTTATTTGGGGGGAGGGGTATCCAAAGATTTTCCTTGTAATTGCTTTATTTTACGACGCTTTATCATCTGTTAAGTTTATCTAGCGTTTGCCTGAAATGAAGGTGGTAATTCCAGCGAAATGAATCCAGAGTGCAATGCCGAAAGGTACCCAGCATTTGCTCTTAACGTGTTGAGGGGAAAACCCCGGAAAAATCTCAATCAGATAACTTGTCCCAACCAGGATTTGAACCCGGAACCGCTCGTTTCAGGTTCAGACATATTGTTGTGTTTAGACAGCTTGGTCCGTCAAAACATTATGTGCAGTAAATCAGGCAAGACCATTTGATACTGACAAGGGAAAAAAGGGGTGTATGGGTTAGTCGCTGTGCAGCTCCTGTGAAATTCACTTCTTTTCCTCGTGCAAGTGCGTAGTATACTAATTATTGCAAAAACTTTAGTGCCGTAATGGAACCAATAAAAACATTGTGTGTACTTAAGGTATATGTACACCTTTACATACAAAAAATTTTGTTTCGTATAATTTTGCTCTGTAAAATTTTATACAAATGAGAATGGTACCAGAAAAAGAATGAAGTGAACAGATCCCTTGAAATTATGTCTAAATTGTTTTTAAAAATTATTTTGTTTATAATTTTGACACGCAACTTGAAACATGATAGCTCATGCAGTTTGTTTTTAAGATAGAGCCACAGTTTTTTTTCACTGTTTTATAGCTAAAACTATTCTTTACTGCCAGACATAGAGCTATTTTTTATTTTTATTTACATTAATTAAATATTACCATATATGTAACTTACAATAATATTTTATGTTGCATAAATCATATAAAAAATTCATAGATAATTATTAATTATATGAATGTTATTTTACTCATTGTCAGGCACTGGGGGACATTTCAAGCTTCAAAATGACACCAATATCTTCTTGGTATCACCATATTTGACTAAGATATCATGTTTGAAAGAATTAAATATTCTAAAATTACTATTTACAGGAAATGAGCCACAAACTTTCAGTCTAGAAGACTCCATCATCATAATATGTCACCCCTTAAGCAGCTTCATGTCGGTCCAGTTTCAGCTTCTTTCTGCCTCTCAAATACCTCTGCCTTGTTTTAACTTCAGGTGTTGAATGTTTTTTTGGCATTTTTGTCCCTATTTCCATTGATGCAACAAATCCTGCGATGGTGTTTGTCCCAGGGTTTATGCCCATCCTCCTCAGATTTGTAATTTCTACTTTTGGACTCTTATTAAAATGACGTACAACATCAGTGACACAAAAATTTACAGTTTTATTACTAACAGTAAAAGATTATAAATTACTTCATTATGTAAAAAAAGTTTTTTTTTCAATCTAATGATCATGCCCAGATATCTATGCATCTATTTCGGGACTAGAAAGAAGTTTATTTTACAAGCAAAGCTGGACGAGGGGATTGACTGCTACAAAGATCACTCCAAAAGTAAGTGACCGTGGCTGATGACGCAGCATTTTGGAAAATGGGACTTATCTGAAAAACCATAAGGCATAAATTGAAAATTCTTATATCAAATTAAAGAGGAGAAAATTCTCTATTAAATTAGTTATATTCTGAAAATTCTAATTTTTCATCATTTTTTGCGTTTTGGGGGTGTACATAGGCCTATACCTTAAATTCAGAGTAAATGTACCTCAATTTCGAAGTCTACTCAAGACACACGTCGAACGCCGTATCCTCGAAATCTGGATCTGATCCCTAACAACAGTTTATTTTCGAAAAAAATATAATTCCCTAAAAATTACATTGCAAAGAGGCAGACGTAAAGTAATGTTCATCTTTGTGAATTATTCATAATTTTAGGTAGTGACTCTTTTAAAGACCACAAAAAATGGAGGAAGGGATAAACATGGACTAATTTGATATAGTATATAAATAGATTAATCAGAAGTCACCAGTTATCTATTTTACTGTTGGACCGAATTTCGAGGAGAATGTAATCAACCTAAGAACTAAATCTACGATAGCGTACAACTTTAGAAACCTGATATAACGCTGAAAATGTTTACGTAAAGTCTATACTAGCATTTGCATATGTTTCCCAAAGTTCAATCGTCCTGAAATATCATGAGAGGCAGATGTTGGAACGCATTACGTCTAATCTGGAGACGCTATATATTTCTCACTGTACGCATAATCCTGCCGTGTTGAATTCTGGAGTCCCTTGATGTGGTATGGAAGAGATTTGGGAAATAACAACAACATGTGTCGGCACATTTGTCACCACTTGACGACGGTGATTTGGCACTGCGTCCCAATTTCAGCTCCCGGAGGGTGCAATATTCTTACATATTTCAACATGACTTCTGACATTTCTTTGCTTCTCAACTTCTTAAAATCAACGGAAGTGTAATCAACAGTGAAATACTCACCCTCGTTACATATTTCACATAGTTAATGGTAAACAGTCAATTTATGTAAATTAAATCAAATAGTGTAGTTAATGTTAAACCGACAATTCTTCCTGAAAATATCATACGACAATCCTTAAAAAAAAAACTAGAATATACAGAGACATTAGGCAATTATTAATAAGCATAACAAAACTTAGGAACCACCGGCGTAGCTCAGTCGGCTAAGGCGCTTGCCTGCAGATCCGGATTTGCGCTCGGGCGCGGGTTCGATTCCCGCTTGGGCTGATTACCTGGTTGGGTTTTTTTCCGAGGTTTTCCCCAACTGCTCTCTTAAATTTCTTCAGCATTTGGGAGTTAAATCAATGACTCTCCCAAAACACGCAATAAAATCTTTTGTATCAAACAATTTTTATCTCGAAAAGAAAGCAAAACGAGCTAAATTGTACTACATTTGTTTGTTTGAAGTATCTAAGAGAATAACCACCTGAAATTAATGGCATTACTAACGTTTCTCCCTGTATACTAATTAGACATTATATATACATATATATGTGATGATGATGACTTTAATTTACACTTATTATTTTCTTCCATAATTCATAATTCTGAACAAGTGAATCACACTTCCAAAAAAATATTTTCCATTATTCACTCATTAAAGCGACTGAAGCACTTTCTTCCTGATAAATTAAAATTAATCCTTGTACAAACACTTGTGATGCCACACTTTGACTACTGCGATATTATATTAAGTAACCTAAATGGAAATTTGAGCAGCAGGCTACAACGTGTGCATAATGCGTGCGTCCGTTATATTTGTAATATTCGTAAGTATGATCATGTTTCCCCGTCTTTCCAAACTCTGTCTTGGCTAAGGCTAAGCGATCGACGAGCCCTGCATTCTCTTGTTCTCTTATTTCAAATTCTGCGCACCGCTACCCCAATCTATTTGGCTTCTCGTTTTCAAAATTTATCCGCATATCATCAGCTAAGTACAAGATCTCATCATAACAATTTACTCATTATACCCTACCACAAGACATCTTTATATTCTTCATCCTATACAGTTTCAGTTGCTAGAAATTGGAACTCGCTTCCGAGTGATATAAGGGGTTGGTGGACAATAACTTCATCTAGGTCAAAATTACATAAATTCTTACTTAACAGATTAATTGCTGATTAATATTTGTTACTTATAATGAAACTAACATCTGTCCATTATTATTATTATCATTAATTTCTCTAAATAGATTTACAAAACATCTAATGCCAATTACATTAATATTCTCATTATAGAAATAGAAATATGTATATATTCTCCCT
The DNA here is from genome assembly GCF_040183065.1 of Periplaneta americana. Classification (NCBI taxonomy): domain Eukaryota; kingdom Metazoa; phylum Arthropoda; class Insecta; order Blattodea; family Blattidae; genus Periplaneta; species Periplaneta americana. Next base: position 28,342,249 of record NC_091126.1, read on the forward strand.
GTAACATAGTCCTAGTAAGCTTATATTAAATTAATTTTCATCATTTTACTAGCTATCTCAAATATTAAATTAATTATAATTCACTGAATTAAATTAGCTCATAAATTAAGTTACTACTTTACCTTATAGATTTACCTAAATTTAAATCATTTTGTAGTGAAGAATATTGCTGGAGAACCTTTTAAGTGTAGTGTAAATATTTGTAATTTAAATTCATGTATTGTATTGATTAAGGCTGGTTGAGTGGAAGAGAAGGCCTTATGGCCTTAACTCTGCCAGAGAAAATAAAACATTATAATTATTATTATTATTATTATTATTATTATTATTATTATTATTATTATTAATTCCGTTAATGCATTTACTGTATTCTAAAGCAATTAAAACAAAAACTGAAATATTATTATAAGATATGAATAACGTTTGAGAAAAGTCATTTTGTGAAATAAAACCTTCCAAAATAGGTATTTACGCTACAAGGGATGCAGGTAGCAGATACTAGCGAAGGATGATTTTCCGCTCGAGCGATAGCGAGGGCTGGCAATGGAGTTCGAGACTGATCAACTGTAATTATATTACGAATGCCATACCCATATTATGTTTCTTCCGCTCCCACATTCGACACAATAAAAAGTGAGACTTTTTTTTTTCACATATTTTTGCTTAATTTATTTTGACATTAACAAAAAACCACTAACTCATCAATTCACAAACTCAGATCACAAAGTCACCACCTCAACTCACCAAGTCACCAACTGAAGTCACCAATTCAACTCACCAAGACACCAACTCAACTCACCAAGACAAAAACTGAACTCGCCAAGACAACTCAAGTCACGAAGACAACTCAAACCACCAACTCAATATATCATAAAATTATTATAAATTCCAATGAATAAAATGTCAATTAACTAGTGTATTTTCATTTCTCTAAGAAATTCGATTACTTTTTACCTGTATGGAGATGACTATACTCACAACTCAACTCACCAAGACAAAAACTCAACTCACCAAGACACCAAAACAACTCAAGTCACGAAGACAAATCAACTCACCAAGTGACCACCTCAATACATCATAAAATTACTACAAATTTAAATTAATAAAATGTCAATTAAATAGTGTATTTTCATTTCTGTAAGAAATTCGATCACTTTTTGTCTGTATGGAGCTGAGTACACACATAGCTAACTCACCAAGTCACAACCTCAAGCCACCAACTCAACTCACCAAGACAAAAACTTAACTCAGCAAGACAAAAACTCAACTCACCAAAACAAGTCACGAAGACAACTCGACTCACCAAGTGACCATCTCAGTACATCATAAAATTACTACAAATTTAAATTAATAAAATGTCAATTAACTAGTGTATTTTCATTTCTCTAAGAAATTCGATTACTTTTTATCTGTATGGAGATGAGTAGACTCACAACTCAACTCACCAAGACAAAAACTCAACTCACCAAGACACCAAAACAACTCAAGTCACAAATCAACTCACCAAGTGACCACCTCAATATATCATAAAATTACTACAAATTTAAATTAATAAAATGTCAATTAAATAGTGTATTTTCATTTCTGTAAGAAATTCGATCACTTTTTGTCTGTATGGAGCTGAGTAGACACATAACTAACTCACCAAGTCACAACCTCAAGTCACCAACTCAACTCACCAAGACAAAAACTTAACTCAGCAAGACAAAAACTCAACTCACCAAAACAAGTCACGAAGACAACTCGACTCACCAAGTGACCATCTCAGTACATCATAAAATTACTACAAATTTAAATTAATAAAATGTCAATTAACTAGTGTATTTTCATTTCTGTAAGAAATCGATTACTTTTTATCTGTATGGAGCTCAGTACACACATAGCTCGCCAAGTCACAACCTCAACTTACCAAGACAAAACTTAACTCACCAAGACAAAACTCAACTCACCAAAACAACAAATCACGAAGACAACTCAACTCACCAAGTGACCATCTAAATATAATATCATAAAATTACTACAAATTTAAATTAAGAAAATGTCAATTAACTAGTGTATTTTCATTTCTGTAAGAAATTCGATTACTTTTTATCTGTATGGAGCTGAGTAGACACACAACTCAACTCACCAAGTCACCAACTCAACTCACCAAGACAAAAACTCAAGTCACCAAAACAACTCAAGTCAGGAAGACAATTCAACTCACCAAGTGGTCACCTCAATATATCACAAAATTACTACAAATTTCAATTAATAAAATGTCAGTTAACTAGGGTATTTTCATTTCTGTAAGAAACTTGTTTACTTTTTATCTTATGGAGCTGAGTTGACTGCCTCATTTACTTCCCGTTGTCAACAACAATTAATACTTTTTAGGTAAAATCAACTTACTTTCCTAATAGCGTACTTACTAAAGTAGGAATGAAGAAAAACAACTTACATTACAGTGTTTTACGCATATGTCATGAGCACTAAAAGGATCATTTCAAATGACGCAATATGTATACATCTGTACAGAATCGATGGTTTTATATAGATTATAAGATGTTAACTTTCCTCAAACCAATTGGAATCAGCTATGTCAGTAAAATCAGTTGGCGAAACAGGTTTCTTATACGCACTTCTTATAGGGCTATATTTTTAAGTTCTTCGACTGAGGGCCACTATACATGGTCACAAACTAACTTCTGATTCCTTTTTTATGCGCCATTCATCTTCAATATTCTTTCTGTCTGAGCATGTTAGTCCTTCCAAATATCTCCGGTATAAAAAATAACGCAATTTTAGTCACAATAAGCGTCTGAGTTTTTAAACATCAGAACAGAAAACGATTTTTATTATAACTTAATGTATTTGGAGCTAACCTGAAGTATTACGCTTTTATAGGATTTTTGGTATCGCTGCAAACTTTACGACACCCGAAACCTTAGCTGAATAAAATTTATCGTGTGGTGTTTCAGAAAGCGAGTTTTGGACCAGTCACTGCCAAGTTTATTGACTCCTGTCGGGTCCGTTGACTCGATGGGTTCTGCTATGACCTATGCCCGTGCAAGGTTCTTAGAAAGTGTCAAATGGAAGATTTAAAACTGAGGCCCAAGTATTTCACGTATCTTGACATTTATTACTCCCTCTATGCTTTCATCGCTCTCTGCGGTTAAGATTCTTTCTAATGCACACTGGAAAAATTTAGATTCACAATCTCATCATGAAAAGGAATGTCGTTCTTAAGTATCACTCTTGTATAGAGGTAAGTCCTCTTGTCAGAAACACCGCCTTGGTTACAGGAGCGACGCAATCCCACACAAACCGACGATGCAATTCTTTCCAATCATATTCCAAAGCGTTCATAATAATAATATTAATAATAATAATATTAATAATAATAATAATAATAATAATAATAATAATAACCACAACATGACTTTTATGTTAGGTCAATGAACTATTTTGCTGGCATTATTACACTGTAGTTTATACAGGGACATCATTTTATTTTTACTAACATTTTTAATATTAACCTGGCTATACCTTTAGAGAACCGGAAATAACGTTTGCTACCCCCTTCCACGACTGTAGTTCGATGATACTGACGTAAAACACAAACAAATCACTTTACTAGGTATAGGAGGGAAGAAAAGTAGTTCATCCATTTACGTAAACTAGGAAATATCGCGATTTTGAGTTCGATAATTTTCATTGGGTTTTTGTTTAATCAAAATATAGTACTGTATTAACATTTAGTGTTTTTACTCACAAACTGAGTTATCCATGCGAACGTATTCATTATGCAGTGTATATTATACTGTCTACAGCACATTAGTGTACAATATAGGGAATGAAGTTAAATTAAAAAATAATCATAATATGGATATTTAAACACATTTTTGAAAGTGGTGGCCGTTCATTTCGATACAGGCTTCAGTTCTTTTGTGCATGTTATCGCACTATAGACTATTGCATCTAATTCCAATTACCAGTTTCGTCCTTCGTACTCATGTTGAAATAATTCTGTACCTTCTCTATAAAAGAGTACATTAAGTATTGTAAATTCAATCTTCACTTCTGCCCGACCCGCACAGATAAAATTACTCAGACATGCTATCTACTGTCCGTCCAAGTGGTTATGCCGCAGGATCGTAGAAAGGGGGAAAATCACGTTTTATTTAAGTTATTTTAAACAGCTGTATAATATTACGTAAACATCCAATTCCTAACAGAAATTAATGTTTTCAGAAAAGAGCTAAGACAGTCCAGCTTTTACAGAGGGGCGAGTAGAAGCAGGTGGGGGAAATCGGTATGCGACGTAGGCAAACGGACAGTACCTGTGCGAAAATATGGATCGTTCGTCACTGGAAAAGGCGAATATATTTCTGGAACGTACTATACTCACTAACTCAGTTCTGTTTACTATATGCAGCCTTGATTCTGTGTGGAGGACAGTTTGAACTTCATTAGTAGAAGGGGTGGGAGTGAAGTACATTCAAAAACTCAGGTACAATAAAAATTGATTAAAAATAAAATGTCTCTGTATAAACGTATGTTGTTTATTTTTATTTAAAAAAATATTAAATTTGCTTGAAGTAACGCGCATGTACCAGTAATTATTAACGTCAATTCATTAATTCATTACCACACCGTGGCTCTTAGGGTAGTGGCTAGAAACATTTTTGTTTTATAATTTTAATTTGTACTCACTAGGTAGCTAGGTAAATAAATAAAAAAATAGTGTTCTACCCAAGGGCAGGTCTTTCACTGCAAACCAAGCATTCTTCAGTCTTTATTTTCTGCCTTCCTCTTAGTCTCCCCATATGATCCATATATCTTAATGAATTCTACTATTTGATATCTTCTTCTGCTCCGAACTTTTCTTCCGTTTACCATTCCTTCCAGTGCATCCTTCAGTAGACAGTTTCTTCTCAGGCAAGGACCCAAACAAATCCTTTTTCTCTTCCTGAACAGTGTCAACATTATTCTTTCTTCACCCACTCTTTTCAACACAGCTTCGTTTCTTATTCTGTCTGTCAATTTCATATCCTCCATTCTTCTCTATATCCACATTTCAAGTGCTTCTAGTCGCTTCTCTTCACTTCGTCGTAATATCCATGTTTCTGTCCCATACAATACTACTTGCAGTGGCGGCTCGTGATAAAATATTATGTGTGTTTACAATTTTGTGTTCCAAAATCGAAGAGAATTTGAAATCGTACGTTTTTAGCCTAATATGAAATTTCATGATTCCAATGTTTCACTGTCGAAAAAACCGTATATAAATTCAAAACAACATATAATAATAATAATAATAATAATAATAATAATAATAATAATAATAATAATAATAATAATAATAATGAAACCTAGTCTTTTTATTTCCAATTTTTTCTGAAAAGCCAGTTTACCCAGTTCTTTACTCTTCAAAATTACTTGAACAGAGTTCATTGTTTACATTTGTTAAAAATTAATACATAAAACAATTTACAAAAGCGTGTGTTCATTAATATACTGTATTTTGATTCACAACACACTGATACTCTATAGCCTATACCAGTACTGTAATCCCATTCGCATAGATTGATTACTATAAATACATGCCAGTAAATATTATTCTTAAATAATATACACCACCATACAGATATTTAAATTCATACCACGGTCACATTCAGCCAGCACGTCTTTGAAAGCCAAACTATGCTATATGCCGACACTGAAGTATAGTAATTCACAAACTACACTCTCGTAGCAGCACTGTACACACATCAGCATAAAGTAAACGTTCCGACAGTGAGATGCTGACACCTGCAGGCTAAAATATAGACTTACTAAATTTTCTCCTCGAGATATAGCACATAAACGATAGGCATCGATGTACCTGACATCTGTAGGATAGATTCACTGTTCACTTAATGCTTTGTGCTCTTGACGAGTCATAAGCGGCCAGCGAAAGACAATTTTCTCCCGCGCATGCGTGAAATTTCTGTAACCTTCATGAAAAGAGCACGATTTGTACGTGAACGGATGTTGCCAAGTTTACATAAGAAGTTTATGCAAGATGCGGGAAGTTTAAAATACTCGATCCTGATATTATACATCCCCACTACGCCAATACGGTATTAAATACTAAAACTAGTCGTGCATTAATGGAAACAAGGTGTTCACGTGCTCTTGTGCTCTTATTGACGCACCGCCACTGACTACTTGTATGCTGATGATTTGATATGTAGTGCGATAATAGTAATGGGATCACAGAAATCATTAAATGCTATAGAACAACATTGTAATGAATGGAAATTAAGAGTGAATGTAAAGAAAACAAAGGTCACTGTGTTTAAAAAAATGTGTAAAATTTAAAGAAGAAAAATGGTTCTTGGATAGGACTGCTTTGTAATGTGTAAGTGAAATCAATTATCTATGTGTAATACTAGATTCACAGGGAAATGGAATAAACAACTCCATAGAGCAATTTTGAACGGTGGACATAAAGTCTTGTTTAGTCAACAGTTCCAGCGGTACTAACAAGGGAAGGGTTTCGGCTCGACAGGAATTTCGTATCCAAAATTTGTATACAGACCCATCTTTACATCTCTACAAAGCTCCCAAAAGGATTCGTTTGTGTAATATGTGATTTGTCTGTTAGAGCACTGTACAAGTTGAGGGGTGGGGAGAGAACTGCACAAATTAAGGGGATGGGACACCTTACCCGTAAGCCTAGCCTAGCCTAGAAGCTAGTGCGAGTGGTAAAATGTCTAAAGTTCATTTAAGAACATTTTTCTCCAACGTTCTGTCTGAAAATATTGCAGCTAATAAAAAAATGTACACTGTTTTGCGAGTCATTGAATGCGCACAAGGACACAACCTTAATAAATGAATCATTCCAAGGCTAGGACATAGAATGTATGATCATTCCACCTAAAAAAACTAAATATTTCCAGCCTCTGAATATCTATTTCCTTAGACAATACAAAATATATGATCGGAGGATAATAGATTGCATAAGGACTCTAGCAGAGAATCCAGAACTTAACTTGGGAAATCGAGTGTTTATAATGAAAATCCACTCTGTTATTCATAACCAGTTGTCTGCTCCAGTATACCGCCCTATGCTTCAGTATTCCTGGCAGTGAATACTGAACAAGTCTCGGACTTCAAAAATGTAATTCAGGTGGCATTTGATTTTTCGCCAATGGAGTGTGGTTCAGAAGATTGTTCAGGTGTTGCTTCTGCGTGTTGTGCTTATTGCTCTGCTCCATGCTGTTTCATGCATTTTATAGAGAATCCTCACGTACATTTTTAAAGAAGTGTATTGGCCAATACCAACCAAACGGAGAGTAACACAATTGAATGCTTTTACGGACTTCATCACCATTGTGAGGTAAGCCTCTGTACAAATTTTTAACCAAAAATTACTGTTCGAGCCGAAACCCTTCCCTTGTAAGAGGTGCATGTACCCAGGTGTACACCAATAACTATCTTCCCTAATGACGTTACACGTATATAATTAATGCAAATTCTCTACCTATACATTGAATAAAGAAATTCCACAAATCAAATATTTTTTCTTAATTTTAGGTCCTCTATCCCTTCTCCAAACGTTTCCCAGATATTAGTTATCACCCTGTATATCTTCATAACGTGACCTACTTTAGAACTGTACTGAAGACCATGAGTTATTATTTTATAGACACCTGTTGTACTCTCAAGCTTTCAGCTGACCTACGCCACAGAATATCAGACTCTTTACTCATAAAACATGCTTTCCCAAGGTACTTCTTTTATGGCCAACTAGTTTTCTGTTTGATAACTTTTTTAAAAGCAAAAATAAATCGAAGTTTATTACGATTTATATGAGCAAATCGAAAGTTGTCAACTAGTCCACCGACTACGAATAACTGGTCATCAAGTCGATCGATCACACATAACAAATAATGCCAACTCAACGCGTCTACATGCCGTGCAGAAATAAGGTGGATCAAAAGCAAAAGAGGATTATACTTATGAATTCGGAACCGACAGTGCGTGTACATTAATTATAAAGAGAGTATTTTCTTACAAGCTTTGATGTATATTAGTTTCAGAACACTAGCCAATTAAAGAAATGATATTTCTGAATAGTTCATTCTCTATTTCTAATACTTTTTTTACTCTTAAAACTAAAGAAAAAGGGTATTTTACTAACAAATTCAAATTAATGTAACTTTGAAAATATTGATATTAGGACAAATGTTTATATGACATTTCTTGCTCAGAATGTGTATACACATACACACACAAGCTGAGGCACTTGCCTGCCCAACCGAAGGGTTCGATTCCCGCTTGGACTGATTAACTGGTTGGGTTTTTTTCCACATTTTCCCCAACCGTAAGGGGAATGTCAGGTTATCTATGGCGAATCCTCGGCCTCATCCCGACAAATAACATCTCGCTATCATCAATCTCATCGACACTAAATAATCGAGTAGTTGATAAAGAGTCGTTAAATAACCAACTAAAAGAATATACTAGATTACAGAGCATTACAGAAATTTAAGGAGATATTTCGAAGTATTCCTAGTTAAGAAGTTTATACCATAAGGAAGGATAATGGTCAAGATGATGATAATTACATTAATAATAATAATAATAATAATAATAATAATAATAGTAATAATAATAATAATTGCCATTTTTCCTCTAATATTAACAGACCTCTCTTTTAGCTAATGATTAGCATTCAAAAAATGTTGCGGAATATCTTACACTTTTTTATAAGGTTCCACCAGCGAATAGGGATTATAAAGAATGGACACTGAGCGAATTTTCCTGTGTTTTGTTTCTCTGTGCGCCAGCGGCTAGTTCCACTTTCAAGCGCTAGAGGTAGTGTAATCGAGCATACGCTAAGATAATAATTGAGAATAGAATTAAGGCACAGGATCCAAACATCGCCTACCTTATTGCATAATCCAGTAACGCTTTGCTTCAAATAAATTCAAGTTAATAGCTTTTCCTTATTTCTCAATGACAAACTAGTAGTAATAATAATATTTTATATTTCAGATATCATAAATTATATTATAAAATAATACAATGCATTATAAAATTAAGTATCGAATTCGTTTAATATTTGTATATAATATAATATAGGTATATGGTTTTACTTCTCGTAAGAGTTTTGTTTTTCCATTTTCAGCGCTATCAAATCATTACATATTTTAATTGTTGTAGGGGTCAACGTCTGAACTCTCATTATAAAGGAACTCTAGAGTCTAGACATTACAGTTAATGAAGGATTTATTATTTTATGGATCCAATTTATTTTATTTGAGTACATAATGTACCTAGATGTATTAATTATATGTATTATATTTCCGCTGTGTCGACTGCTAGCTGGTGTGATGTCAGCGCCAACTCTAGGGAGAAAGCAGAATCTGACGCTCTAGCTGGCTTGAAGGACATTGAAATCGGTCCGGCTACATCAAAGGTACCGACGCGAAGTGTCCATTCTTTATAATCCCTATTCGCTGGTTCCACAATAACCACAAATAGCAGTGTCTGTACCTCAATCCAATTACAGTTCACGATCCTCTCAATGCGTTGCAAAACTCCATATTAAATTCCTAGTTATCCATCCATCCACTCGTTCATTCGTTCATTCATTTAATTTATTTATTTATTTATTTATTCATTCATTTATTTATATATTTATCTATTCATTTGTTCATCTATTAGTCTATTAATCTATTTATCTATTTTTATTTTATTTGTAATGAGTTACTTATGTTGTATTCCAATCTATAGACTTGTATTTTATTTTTTTTGTACTCTAGTACTATTTTCAATTTGTACTGGCTTAATTTTGTTAATATTTTATATGTCAATCTTTCTCCTTTTCACTTTTTGTTAAATTTCACTGTTTGTGTATTTTGTGGCTCGGTGGAGTGTAAGAAAAAGGCTCTATAGCCATAATAATAATAGTAATAATAATAATAATAATAATAATAATAATAATAATAATAATAATAATAATAATAATAATAATTGCCATTTTTCCCTCTAATATTAACACACCTCTCTTTTAGCTAATGAGTAGCATTCAAAAAATGTTGCGGAATATCTTACACTTTTTTATAAGGTTCTACAATAACCACAAACAGCAGTGTCTGTACCTCAATCCAATTACAGTTCACGATCCTCTCACTGCGTTGGAAAACTCCATATTAAATTCCTAGTTATCCATCCATCCACTCGTTTATTTATTTACTTAGTTACTTATTTATTTATTTATTTATTTATTTATTTATTTATTTATTTATTTATTTATTTATTTATTTATTTATTTATTTATTTATGTATTTATTTATTTATTTATCTATTTATTTATTTATCTATTCATTTGTTCATCTATTAGTCTATTAATCTATTTTTCTATTTTTTATTTCATTTGTAATGAGTTACTTATGTTGTATTTCAATCTATAGAATTGTATTTTAATTTTTTTCCTTCTGTAACACTATTTTCAATTTGTACTGGCTTAATTTTGTTAATATTTTATATGTTAATCTTTCTCCTTTTAATTTTTTGTTAAATTTCCTGTTTGTGTATTTCGTGGCTCGGTGGAGAGTAAGACAAGGCTGTATAGCCATAATAATAATAATAATAATAATAATAATAATAATAATAATAATAATAATAATAATAATAATAACAATAATAATAATAATTTTTTATCTGGCAGAGTTAAGGCTTTTAGGACGTCTCTTCCACTCGACCAGGTCTACAGTACAATTAATACAAATAACCTACATAATTTGTTAACTTCACTTATAAATAAATTTCTTGTAAATTGTAAAACGCTGGTGAATCTTACAGAATTGTTTTCGTACAACACAAACGCTTGTTTCTTTTGTTATTGTAGATTGGCATTTTATATAGGCCTCAACTTCCTCGCTCGCGCTTTTGTCACGGAAAAGCATCATAACATTTTCGGTATACGAATTAACCATATATTTCTCCTCCATGTATTTTAACGACATAAAGTTTAGCCCCTGATCGAGCAAGAAAGCCAAATGTGTATAGCATTGTTCTCGGAATCTGAACATTACAATAGAAAGCTTTCGAGTTGGCGGTAACCTCAGAGACTTCCACTGACAATGAGAATATTGTGAAAGCAGCTTTTATCTTCCTGCGCCAGCAACTTCGCCTTGGTCCATCATCTTTAGTAGTACCTGAAGAACTCATCATCCATCAAAGGCTCATTGGGGAAGTCGAGATATCCTATCGCCTATCAAAGTGTCTAATACGACGATTGTGCGCATTCATTGTGCTAAAGAAACCAACAGATAGGAACGCCGTGCACCATGCGGAGAGATATTCATTTTGTTCTTTCTCTATGACTATTACTTAACTGTTTTAATTGAAGCCCTACTGAATTCAACAGACATATTGACAGCTCTTTCAGCGGTCGACCCTCCAGCAACGGCTATTCAGTGACTAGATGATTTTCGTTTGTAGTTGAGAAATCCTTGTGATAATATTGTAATGCAAATTGTTATTTATACTCGTCATTTTATTTCAAGCATCCATTCTGACGTATCTTTCCGTTTCGTTATTTCCGTGCGTGTGCATGAATTTATAATGAAGAAAAATGAGTGGAGATTGCATCGCTTAATGTTTGATTTTTTAAAACGTTCTCCGAACGTTAAAATCTAAGTCCGAATTGCTTTCTGTACATTCAAACGTTCTACACAGTCATACCTAATCCTTGCCACATAATTACTTTAAAATACTGTACTTGTACAATTTTTTTTTTTAATTTCCCTATATATATATATATATATATATATAAAGCAATGATAAATCGAACATGGGCGAATCCCGACCAACCACAGCGTCATGTGCTAACTCGATTCTCCATTCACGGCTTCCATCACGAGATCTGCGAGAAACCAGGTTTCCACCAAGCAGACGAAAACTGTGTGTGTTCCATGTGCGGATGCCAATGCAAGCAATACCATATAGAATATTGCCCAAAAAGGACGAAAAGCTTAAACTCTTATAACAAGAAAGACCATTTATAGACTCTCAATGCACAATTGTGCGCAATTCTACTTTATTATATGTATATATATATATATATATATATATATATATATATATATATATAATGTTTTATTTAACGACGCTCGCAACTGCAGAGGTTATATATCAGCGTCTCCAGATGTGCCAGAATTTTGTCCCGCAGGAGTTCTTTTCCATGCCAGTAAATCTACTGACATGAGCTTGTCGCATTTAAGCACACTTAAATGTCATCGACCAGGCCCGGGATCGAACCCGCAACTTTGGGTATGGAAGGCCAGCGCTATACCAACTCGTCAACCAGGTCGGCCACCTATATATACAGAGACATCATTTTATTTTTACTAACATTTTTAATATTAACCCTGCTATACCTTTGGATTAATGGTTCAGAGCCAGAAACACCGTTTGCTACCCCCTTCCACGATTGAAGTTCGATTATTCTGGCGTAAAATACAAATCACTTTACTAGGTATGGGAGGAAAGAGAAGTAGTTCATCCATTTACGTAAACTAGGAGATATCGTAATTTTGAGTTTGATAATTTTCATTAGGTTTCTGTTTAATCAAAATACAGTACAGTATTAACAATAAGTGTTTTTACTCACGAACTGAGTTATCCATGTGAACGTATTCATTATGCAGTTTATATTGTACTGTCTACAGCACATTAGCGTACAATAAAGAGAATCAAGTTAAATTGAAAAATAATCATAACATGGATATTTAAACACATTTTTGAAAATGGTGGCCGTTCAGTTAGATACAGGCTTCAGTACGTTTGTGCATATTATCGCACTATAGACTATTGCATCTAATTCCAATTACCAGTTTCGTCCTTCGTACTAGTAATTCATGTTGAAATAATTATATACTTATTATATAAAAGAATACTTTACGTACTGTAAATTCAATCTTCACTTCTGCCCGACCTGCACAGATAACATTACTCAGACATGCTATCTAATGTCCGTCCAAGTGTCGCATGATCGTAGAAAAGGGGGGGGGGAAATCACGTCACAGTTAATTACTTTTATTTAATTTATTTTAAACAGTTGCGGGTGAGGGAAGTCGGGATGCGACGTAGGCAAACGGACGACAGTACCTGTGCGAAAATTTGATTCAATATTGAAAGACCTTTCGTCACTGGAAAACGCAAACATATTTCTGGAACGTACTATACTAACTCAATACCGTACTGTTTGTGTTTACTACGACCTTAAAGCGACTGTATACGCTTGGTTCTGTGTGGAGAACAGTTGGAAGTTCACTAGTAGATGGGGTGGGAGTGAAGTACATTAAAAAACTCAGGTACAATAAAAATTGAAGTAAAAATAAAATGATGTCCCTGTATATATTATATCTTTTCTCATTAATTCTAAAATACTTTCAATGGCATTCAATTTCCACAATATTTCACGAAGCCTTTCCGGGTTATACAATCACTAAGCTAACTTGCTTGTCATTAGAGCAGAGTTCACTTGTTCAATTCCCACAGAGGGTAATGAATTTTCATTTCCAAAGACAATAAAAATCCACACCATATCTTCTTCCTGATAAAAGTAAAGGTAAGAAGTCCGTGTTTTGTATTTACATCACGTGAAATGTGTGTCGTCACCGAAAGCAAGAATCCCATGCAAATTGCATTAGCAATTTTTCAAATTCTTCAACTTTGCTAATTATAAAAGTTAAGGCGCTAAGTTAAAGCAAAGGAGAAGAAATTGCAAAAACATAAGTACCTACGCTGAGGCTGTGAAAAGTTAACCAAGTCGAATACATAAAAAGGCTTGAAATGGCATGAACTACAAAACAAGTGATTCCAGGGTCCAGCGCCGAAAGTTACCCAGCATTTGCTCTTAATGAGTTGAGGGAAAATACTGATGATATCTGTTAACAGTTGCCAACATTGAAAACACGCCCACATTACCTTTCAAAAAACTAATCTTGCGTGAACCTCATTATACTATACCCTAAGTGTAAACCTAACCATTTTCACCCTATTACTACATATAGTAGTGATTTACATTGGTTTTCTAATTGTCAGGCTGAATTTCCTTTTGTCAAATTTGTTTCGAATTTCGGTACTGAAAAATACTTTCTGTTACGTTGACAGCATTGTTTGCTTTAGAAGAAGCTGCAAACATGTATTTATTTGGTTATTTTACGACGTTGTATCAACATCTCAGGTTATTTAGCGTCTGAATGAAATGAAGGTGATAATGCCGGTGAAATGAGTCCAGGGTCCAGCACCGAAAGTTACCCAGCATTTGCTCGTATTGGGTTGAGGGAAAACCCCAGAAAAACCTCAATCAGGTAACTTGCCCCGACCGGGATTCGAACCCGGGCCACCTGGTTTCGCTGCCAGACGCGCTGATCGTTACTCCGCTGGTGTGGAGCAGCTGCAAACATTCATGAAATAAAAGTTACGAGTATCACTTGAAATGCAAACTTCAACTAATAATTAAGAATTTTAATAAATGAGTCAGTAAGAGTTAATAAATAAACAGCATACATTTTGTACGAGATCGTGCGTATTTGCTTGGTTTCCGCACAAAACCAATACGCGGTAAGTGTGAAATACCACATTCAGTATTCCCAACGTAACAAATAACAATTTCCCTATTCTTACCGCTTAAGCGTCATATCCATTTTACTGCTTTAGGCTTTTAACATATTATTTTTAAAGACGTTCAATATAGTAATAATTATAAATTGGAAACTTACCACTGCAATTTCACCTAAATTGCACAGTTAACTATTGTTTTTAAATATTTGCAAAAATTAAGTAAACTCTACAACACCACAAAAGTTACTGCATTTGTAATGCAAGTAACATTAAGGAAGCCGTGAAAAAATCAACAAGATTCCAGACTCATCATACACTGGGGGGGAAAAAAAGACAGACGTATATCACGGCCTGCTGCAGTATAGTAAACACAGAAAATATTTTATAGGAACAATGTTGAAGATAGATATATTTGTTATCCAAAGTTGCTGTCATTGAACAGAAACCAAGATGGAGATTTCATTGCAACTAATTACAAATTCCTCTTTCAGGTATGTAATAAACGATCTTCGCACATAATAATGTACGATACACGAGCGGTATGTTTGTTTTCATGTTCTCGGAAATTAAAAAAGGTCAACTACGTTTCGCCTTTTCAATCTTTTCCTCGAACATGAAAACGTCAACATACCGCTCATATAACTCGTATTACTATTAAAGTGCTAATTGGTTTTCGGAGTTCACAAAGTAAATTAGGTCAGATCCCAAGCATTGTAAAGTGTTTTGTGCGAGATCGTGCCTATTTGCTTGGTTTCCGCACAAAACCAATCCGCGGAAAGTCTAAAATTCCACATTCAGTATTCCCAACCTAACACACACAACAATTTCCCTCTTCTTACCGCTTAAGTGACATACTCATTTTACTGCTTTAGGCTTTTAACATATTTTTTTTAGAGACGTTCAATATAGTAATAATTATAAATTGGAAACTTACCACTTAAATTTCAACTAAATTGCACTGTTAATTATTGTTTTTAAATATTTGCAAAAATTAAGTAAACTCTACAACTACACTAAAGTTACTGCATTCGTGATGCAAGTAACATTAAGGAAGCCGTGAAAAAATCAACAAGATTCCAGACTCATCATAGACTGGAGCAAAAAAAAAAAGACAGACGTATATCACGGCCTGCTGGAGTATAGTAAACACAGAAAACATTTTAAAGCAACAATGTTGAAGATATATATTTTTGTTTTGCAAATTTGCCGTCATTGAAAAGAAACCGAGATGGAGATTTCATTGCGACTAATTAGAAATTCCTCTTTCAGGTTTGTAATAAACGATCTTCGCACAAAATAATGTACGATACACGAACTCAACTACGTTTCGCTTTTTCAAACTTTTCCTCGAACATGAAAACTTCAACATACCGCTCTTGTAACGCATATTACTATTGTCAAACCAATGTTTTTCATGTTACCGGACAAACAACATTTTAGTATTTGATCAATGAAAAACAAATTATTATTATTATTATTATTATTATTATTATTATTATTATTATTATTATTATTGTTTCGATACTCTAGCATTGCCATTTTACTTGCTTTTGTGATATACGGTAACAGTTTGCAACACTGAAAAACGGCCACATTAATTTTTAGGAAATAATCTGACGTGAATCCATTATAATGGCGACTCGCAGTCATCTCAAAAGCAAACGTTATGATGGGGGCAGATAAAAATGTTAATTATTTTTCTTCCACCATGTTAATAATGTCAAAAGAAATGCTTATACAAATTTTGACCACTCGACCGCAATTACGATGGCCGTAAAAAAATAAGTTTGCCTGGGGCCGTTAACAGAAAAAGAACACAATTTCATTGGATAAATTTATTAGAAGATACACAGCAATTGTTGAGCTATTTTTCAACATATTTTCCATCATGTCATGGGATGGACAGAGAGAGGTACAGACGCAGTCAAACGCTGGTTCAGATCTGAGGCGGCTGACTTCTACGACACAAAAATTGGTCTCATTGTATGATAAATGTCTCAATTCCAGTGGTGAATATGTTGAAAAATAGCGCAACAACTGCTGTATCTGTTTCAATAAATATTTCCATGCAATTGTGCTTTTTTTCTATAAAGAGCCACAGGGAAAATCACTTTCTGGACGGCCTGGTAATTGCGGTCGAGTGGCCAAAATTTGTATAAGCACTTCTTTTGACATTATTGACATGGTGGAAGAAAAAAAATTAGCTTTCTTATCTGCCCCCATCAGAACGTTTGCTTGTCAGACGTATGTTTTGTACAGGGACATCACTTTATTTTTACTAACATTTTTAACATTAACCTCGCTATACTCGGAAACACTGTAACCTCCCTTCCATTACAGGAGTTTGGAGTTGCTAGTGCAATATGTAAACAAATCATTTTACTAGCTATAGGAGGAGAGAAAAGTAGTGTATCCATTTATGTTACAGGGAAATACAGTATTACGATTTTCAGTTTGGTCATTACTTTTCAGTATTTTATCAAAAAACAGCAGAATAGTAACAATTTTTTTCACAAACTCAAGTCTTCCGGCGGTTATATACATTATGTAATGTCTACTTTATTCAGCATATTACTAATTTATTCCCGAGAATTTTGTGAGCACTTCCGTAAGAAACCCCAATTTCTACAGCTAACTTCTTGACCGACTTATTACGACCTCGCTGCAGTCTTTCTCTAGCATTTTCTACAGCATCTTATGTCACCTTTGTTGTCACTCTGTTCCTCTAAATTTATCTACCAGATTAATGACGTTTCTACGAAAATATTCCGTAATAATATAATCAGGAAATTGTGAAGAAAAAAAAAAAGAAAAAGAAAAACTGTTGTTCACATTCGGTTATATTGTAATTCCAGTTTCCATCATTGTCCTTCATACCTACAAATAGTAAAACAAAACTCTTGTTTAAATAATGCTGTTAAGTACCGCACCATATTATAGGGTAACGTACTTTTGGTAACTCTAATCTTAACTTGTGCTCAGTCCACACAGATAAATTCAGTTATGCTACACACTATAATTGTGTGAAAATAAACTTCAATAATATAAACTTTTTCTTCTAAGAAAATGCAACATATTTCTGAAACACACTGTACCCTGTACTGTTTATTTCACTGCTAGCAACAGCGGCCGTAAGTTTGTGTGACTGGCGTTAGCAAGGACATTAGTGAAAGGGGTGGGAGTCAAGTACACTTAGAAACGCAGGTACAATATAAATTGAAGTAAAAATAGAATGATGTCCCTGTATAAGTCGGATTCTCTAGTTTAGATTCTCCCACACTATACATTTTGTAAGAGAAGTTTATATTTTACCGTTAAATGACATATACGTTGTGTCACTTGTCAGTTTAGCAATTCGAGCCTCACATAAATCCCATTCTTATCTCAGTTCTCCTCCACAAGACACTACGAAACACTTTTCGTCGTCTCCCACCACGTCTTATCAAATGTTGCTTCCCTTTCGTCACAACTCTGATAAATATCCCTCCTTTCCTGTCTTCCAAAGGGTTCGTTTCTACCCTTCGCTGACTAACCCTCCCTCCTAGCTGTCCCCTTTAAACACAAATCTAGACTAAGGGAAAATCAAACAACAGCATATCACCAACTAATGCACTGTTAAATGAAAGTAAACATCACATTTAAAACTGTAAATTTGTATAGCAAATTAAAATACTGTTTAAAAATATAAGGTACAAACAAAAGTGAATAATGACATTTTCATCTCCTGTAGCTCTCTTCAAAATTTAAGTTCAATTAAAATAAAAGTATATTCAAATTCGTTATAATTTTTCATTTGTAAGTTTCCGTTATTATCGTAATAAGCCTGATAAACATACACATGACTCCTTACATACTGAATTTTACGAGGCACATCAATTTCTGTTTGTTTTATTAAAGGAACCTTTACGTAAAAATAGACCAAAAGTTGTCTTTCTTTTCAAATTTTCATAAAATGAGTTTCCCCATTAAATTCTGAACGGTTTTATATACACATTACATACATACGTATGTTCCGATATATTTAAATTTCCCTGGTCGCCGTTAAATGGCCGCGTCAAAGATCTTTAAATTGAAAGCCGGTTTATAAACTGCTTGTTTCTCAAAACTACAAGTTTTGTACTTTCGTACACTGGATTCTATTAATGCCATCTCGTTCTCTAGTCGTACTCACAACGAAACTGTTTTCTATCCCACCCATACTGTGCACGTGCACCTTGACTCGCCTGTATTGTACGAGGAGCATCCAGAAAGTAAGTTTCCCGATTTTTTCCCCCTTGAAAGTAAACGTAATTAGCCGTGTCAATTGCGCATGCGTAACAGATCTATGACGTATCAATCATATGCCAGCCGGACAGGTCCCGTCTGGTGCCAGTTGCGTGGCAGCAGTGGTCCGAAATGGAAGCTCTTATTCCTTCTCCCGCCGCCTACGAGGTTCGGTCGGCGATAACTGATAAAGTTCTTTAATGCACAAAGCATTGCGCCAATTGAAATTCATCGGCAGCTCTGTCAGGTCTATGGGCCGAACATCATGAGTAAGCAGATGGTGCGTCGCTGGTGTAGGCAGTTTTCCGAAGGTCGTCAAAGTGTCCATGATGAAGAGCGCAGTGGGCGACCGTCCCTCATCAATGATGATCGTGTTGAGCTGGTGCGGCAGTGCATCATGGAGAACCGTCGCTTCACGATTACGGAGCTGAGTAGCCATTTTACGCAGATATCGCGATCCTTGTTGCATAAGATTGTCACTAAGCACCTGCTGTTCAAAAAAGTGTGTACCAGGTGGGTGCCGAAAAATCTGACACCCGAACACAAAATGCAACGTTTAGGAGCAGCACTGACATTTCTGCAACTGTATCACGATGACGGCGACGAGTTCGACAGGATCGTCACGGGCGATGAGACTTGGATTTCGCACTTCACCCCGAAAACCAAGCAGTAGTCAATGCATTGGCGGCATAGTGGATCTCCAGTCAGGACGAAATTCAAAAAGACGCTGTCGGTACGGAAAGTGATGTGCACGGTGTTCTGGGACAGGAAGGGCATTCTGCTCATTGATTTCCTTCCAAGAGGTGAAACAGTGAACGCTGACCGTTACTGTGAAACACTGCGAAAATTGCGACGTGCCATTCAAAACAAGAGGCGTGGAGTGCTTACTGCAGGTGTTGTGCTCCTCCATGACAATGCTCGTCCACATACGGCTCGGCGCACAGCAGCTGTTTTGACGGAATTTGGCTGGGAGTTGTTTGATCATCCATCCTGCAGTCCTGATCTTGCTCCCAGCGATTTTCACGTTTTCTTGCACCTAAAGAAATTCCTGTCCTCCGGTGAGCGTTTTGGCAACGACGAAGAGCTGAAGACGTCTGTCACACGCTGGTTTCATTCACAGGCGGCAGAGTTCTACGACAGAGGGATACAAAAGTTGATCCCACGATACGACAAGTGTCTCAGTTCTGATGGTGGCTATGTTGAAAAATAGCTGAAACATTGCTGTACCTGTTGCCAATAAATGTTTTCCTGAAAGTGTGTGTTCTTTTTTTTAAATAGGGAAACTTACTTTCTGGATACGCCTCGTATATTCCAGTTTTCAGCGGTGTTCATTCTAGAGTAGAAGCTGTGCCGCCATCACAAAGCAGAACTCGTTTAGGATTATGCCAACGTTTCAGAGGTGCAGCGGCACGCCACTACTGACGGGAATAGCTATCTCTGTGTCTTATATACATACTTACCCCCATAACTGTGAGAGGGGAATGACGTACTGAATGTAAACACAACTTCAAGACGTGACGGCATTAATGGAATAGATTATACATTTATCTCAGAACGTTTTAAACCTATCAATGAAACGTTCCACAGACATATGCCAGTAATTATGGAAGAATTTAGTATAGGATGATTATATTTGTATGGATAATTATGGCATTCAATTTTATGTGTCGATTTTCAAAGGCAACTTTATCCAAATTAGCCTATATGAAAGAAAAATAATACCACATGGTCAAGGAACCTCGTTACTCTTGAATATGCAGTGCCCGTTTCAAATTCTCACGAATGAGAAAAAACGGTCAAAGGACCAACTTCTTGAATATTAATACTTAAGAAATTAAATGTATACTGAATGTTGAATTATGCATAAGCTTTCTCTAGTCACCAACTCAGAATGAAACCGACATATAGACAAATGGACAGACTCAAAGAAACGAAAGCTTCATATTAACCAATAACATCTTAGTATTATTCCAATTTCAGTGCTCAGTTTCCATAATGTAACATACAATGCTTCTCTTATTTAAAAACTACAAAATAATTTAATTGATGATGATATTATGACATTTATTGTCAGCCAACTTTAAAATTTTAGTCATGGTGGACCTTCACATTTCTGATTTTCGGTTCATCATCACTTCAACAATTTTTACATCAGTTCATTGCGTATCATTTCCGCTCTAGTTCATCTCCTGTTCAGTTTTATCTAATCGTCTTATCAGCTGATTTATACCCACTGCCTCGTATTTATACATTTATTTTCTAATTATTTTCTCCTTTATTCTCATTACCCTGCTCTGTTGTCTTGATCTCCATCCCTCCTTAAGGGGAGAGGATGGTATTTTTTTTAACTTTTTTCCTATTTGGTGTAAATTATTATTTTTTTTTTGTATGTAGAGAGCTCATAGCTGTGGCAACTCAACCAACTAAAAATATTTTAAAAAATTATTTGGGGGCCCAAATTTGAAAAAAAAAAATATATATATACCCAATGCAGGATTGTACTAAAATCGATATATCTAAACCGTTTTTAAAGATAGATTCAAACAGTTTTTGAAATGTATTTGCAAACGTATGTTCTACAAACTGTCTGTAACAGAATTTTGATATTAGTCCCTACGTTTGTAAAAATAAACAATTAAAATTTAATAACGATTTTCTGATTTCCTTTGTTGCAAACAAACGGACGTATTTTTAAAATGAAATCAATTAACAAAATTCTATTATAGAGAAAAGTTTCCTAATAGTCTAAGGGATGTGTGTTCTGAATTTCTTGCATGTATCTTTAATAGTTCAGAAATTATATCAATTTTGTCTGGCAATTAGCAAAAAAAATGAAGTTACTGGAAACCGAAAAAAGCGGGCGTGTAATTTAAAAATCCATAGCTCTGGAAGTTTAAAAATGACGTCTCAACATCCGATAAGGGCACAAATACCCACAAAATGGTATGCAATGCATTCCACACATATCAAAGGGTATTTTAAAGAAAAAAAGATTTTTGAAAATTTAATTTACCGGAAACAACAATGAAAGTGAGCGAGTGATTTAAAAATCCATAATGCAGGAAGTTTAAAAATGGTGATCCACACATATCACAGAGTATTTTAAAGAATTTTTCTTTTTTGAAAATTTAGTCATTTTTCATCAAAAATACCATCCTCTCCCCTTAACCCATCCTCTTCTGCTCTATCCTCTACCTATACTGTCCAACTCTCATTTTTTTTACCTTCGTATCAATTATCATATATTATTTTTAATTATTCGAAATATGTTTATTATCAACTCTCCAATCTACCTACATTCACGTATTCTTTCCAAGCTATTCTCTCCTATAATTATTTACATATATTATCTCTTTCTCTATTTACCATCACTTATTATTTCTAAGCTATTCTCTCTTATATTTATTTGCTCACATTTTTTTTTCCTCCATTTTCACTTCTCCCTAATTCATTCTTTTACTGTTTCTTTTCGTATACTTATAAATACTCCTAAACTTATAATTCCCTTATTGCTACTCTCTACTCTTTAACACTTTCACATTTATTATCCACTTCACATATTTCCACTGTACGTCTAGCAATTTTATTCATGTTCTCCTTCTTGAGTCTAATTATTTATGATACCA
The DNA here is from genome assembly GCF_040183065.1 of Periplaneta americana. Classification (NCBI taxonomy): domain Eukaryota; kingdom Metazoa; phylum Arthropoda; class Insecta; order Blattodea; family Blattidae; genus Periplaneta; species Periplaneta americana. The sequence goes on from NC_091126.1 coordinate 28,364,748, forward strand.
TCCTACACACAATCATTTGTTAAATTTTACCACTTACGATTCTTCTGCCTTCTTTGCGTGCACTTTCTTCCTCCCCTCTTCACTTTCTTTCCCCTTCCCCCAATTTTTTTATTTTAGTAGGTTATTTTACGACGCTTTATCAACATCTCAGGTTATTTAGCGTCTGAGATGAAGGTGATAATGCCGGTGAAATGAGTCCGGGTCCAACACCGAATATTACCTAGCATTTGCTCATATTGGGTTGAGGGAAAACCCCGGAAAAACCTCAACCAGCTAACTTTCCCCGACCGGGAATCGAACCCGGGCCACCTGGTTTCCCGGCTAGACGCGCTAACCGTTACTCCACAGGTGTGGCCCCAAAAATTTTAATCTAATGTATTGTATAATTCGAAAAATGTACTTACGTCTCAGCATCTTGTATTACAAAATTCTGGAATAAAATTCATCCTGTAAATCTTCTGGGACACTAGCGATAAATCTTAACGAATTTGTAATACTAAAATAATTTTCTTTCGTACTGTGTGAATATGGCACAGTACCCATTTTCCTTCTAATTCTGATCTGCAGGAACTTCTTGCACTTTTAGACAAATATGAAGCGTATCTTTCATTTTCATATATTAACAAACACTGTAAAATATAAATTTACAAAAATTCTTGATTACCTGCTCCATGTCCGAGAAAAAATTGTTCTCAAACTTTCAAATGAAGGAGGATAATTCAGGCTACATGTCGAAAACATACGATCGAATATGTCACATCTACTGCAACATAAAACGAAGGTCATATCCTTGTATCTACATCCAAGTAAATGAGCAACTCACGACATTTTAAAGCGAGTTGAACCACTTGCAGTGAAATTAAGAGTTTCACATAATTTTTAATATATATGCACTCTTACGATGGCAGTGGTGGTGATGATTATGATGGCACATTTTTTCCTGGAGAAATCGAGAAACAAAATTATGACACGAAGCCTTGAATACCGAATCAAGGAACTTGAAAAAAAAAAACAACAACAAAATGGATCTATTTTCTGACAGGTAATTTCGTACGCAATTATGATCACCAAGCAACGTGTTCTATCTAGGTGTACTTAAATGCATTGCCTGAACATGAAATATGGATTCGAAAAGATATTCTGCTCTGAAGATGGCCACAACACAGCGGTCGAAACGTCAGCCAATAACACCAAGACAACGCGGTAGAAGCCCTGAAGCTTATCCACACACCATATTCTATTATTGTTTAATTTTTTTTCCAACTCGTAATCGATATTTTTTTAATTTTATTTTTCACTACGAATTTATTTTTAACTTAATTTAATTTACACAATAGTAGGAAAGCAACACTGACGTTATAATAAAAACAAGTGAACAGTATGCAAAAAAATATTCAATATAAATTAACGCATTACATATTCAAACGTAAAATTAATTTAAATAAATTAATTCTCATATGAGCAACACTCGTTTAGTATTTCAGTATACGAGTAGATACGCAGAGGAAATGAAAAATACAAAATAAATGTAAGTGAAAACAAAATAGTATTTAAATTAAAAACAACATAATATGAAATAACTAATCAGAACTGAAAGAATTTGTAACTGATATTCATAAGTAAATAAAATTAATAATAAGAAATTATCTACCACGGCATCAATTTTTTTAATAATTTCTTTAACTCAAAAGGAGATTAATCACGGTAATCTCTAACCGGCCATATTCTAGCGGTTAGAGGAGATAAACAGTAATTAGTAGTAAAAATTAGATGGCTCCCAGATTCACAATAGATAATTTCGAAAAATTATTCCATTTGTATTATTTATATCGGGATGGTGGTGAGCGTGAATATTTTTTAGTCGAAAGAGAGAATTCTTGCAAAGAATCATGTGACGAAAATTTTCAGAAGAGATTTCCTAACGAAATCTACCGTGTCATTTCTGCTGCAATAGATGGATCACTCGGAATATTTCACAAACAGAAAAAAAAATCCTATTTATCCTATAAAATTTACAGTATAAACCGCCTGCTTACATTACGATTCTCTGCAACTGATACTTTAGTTCAACCGCGTCGAAAATGCCATCGTGCGCCGAGCCACTGTGTAACCTGCAACGTACATAGCGTCTATGGAGGGAGGCGGACACCCGAAGGGGAAGTGAAGCAACTGTCTGACTTATTAACGGATTTTCATTTTCCTTACGTCAAGCACTTAAATAAAATTATATACAGTACAAGGCTACAAACTAATGTTTAGTACGTGTAACGAAGAAAGAAATGGACAAGAAAACATAGGACACATTATCACAACCTGAAATTAATTGTCTTCAGAATGTCTCTGCGACAGTTTCAAAATCAGGAATTATGTCACTTACTGCTAGTCGTAGTTGATCACGAAGGTATTTGTCTGTCAGTCCTGATCTAAATTTGATTTTTACTATTTTCATTGTTGAAAATAATTTTTCACAAACGTAAGTTGTAGCGAACACGGCTTCAACAGAGCAAGCGAAAGAATGAAGCTTCAAATATTTATTTTTTGCCAAAGATTTGAAAAGTTCAACATTTCTCAAGTCCTTACATCTAGCTTTCATTTAACATCACATAGTAAATCTGTGAGTTTAAAGTTGAAGATCTAACCGCATTATGCGTACATCTGCTGAAAAAGGATCGACGTACAGAGATGATAATAATAATAATAATAATAATAATAATAATAATAATAATAATAATAATAATAATAATGATAATAATAATAATAACACTTAACCTTTTAACCTTTTCATGTTTCATCAGGTCCACACCTGTGGAGTAACGGTTAGCGCGTCTGGCTGCGAAAACAGGTGGCCCGGGTTCGAATCCCGGTCGGGGCAAGTTACCTCGTTGAGGTTTCTTCCGGGGTTTTCCCTCAACCCAATACGAGCAAATGCTGGGTAACTTTCGGTGCTGGACCCCGGACTCATTTCACCGGCATTATCACCTTCAATATCATTCAGACGCTAAATACCCTAGATGTTGATACAGCGTCGTAAAATAACCCAATAAAATAAATAAAAAATTTCATCAGTAACATGTAGTAACTTATAATGCCGTTTTATGTTATACAACCGTTTTCCTCGTAATACTTAAATCATACATTTAATATTCTCTTCATGTTGTCAGCAAAGAAATGCATCCTCCCATCCTACTTGAAACTTCCGTTTTTGTAGAGGTACATGGTTTCGAGAGAGACATTGCGACGATACGCCACTCGCAGGTCAGAGACAAATACAAATGTAACGGAGTTTGACATCTGTGAGTGAGAGGGTGGGGGTTGTAGGTAGGAAGCAAGGGAAATGCATTGGGAGCCACAATGTGCTCGTGAGTCGCATTTTCGCCACGGCTGCTTTAGTTAAAAGGAAACTCTACACAAAATGCATACTACTACTGTAGTAAGAATCATTCACAATGCAAGCAATGTAATAGCATCGCATTGCTCAAGTGTACGAATCTCTCTTCCTGCGTCGCAGGCTGGACGAAGACAGGTCATCGAAAGGATTCGAATTAGGACCCTGGACTGTATACAAATTCGCACTCCTTGTGGTCTGTGCTTCAAGCTTTTCCTTTATGGATCCATTCATTTTTTCCCCACAAAGGTAGGCCTGTCACTGAAAACCTAATATTCTCCAATAGTTTCTATTTTCCGACTTACTCTTAAGGCTGGTCCACAATAAACCGGGAACGAAAACGACAACAACGAGAACGGAAAAATTGTTAAATAAATATATTTAAATAGGAGCATTCACAATTAACGAGAAACTTGCCGGAGCCCGGGAACGGGAATGTGTAAGCTGGCGAATTTTTTATTTTGCCGTTCTCGTTTCCGATGACAGCCTACTAGATTTATTCTGTCGTCATCAAAAATCTATTTGGTTGTCCCTTTGCCACTAAAATTTTAGATGCTTTAGCTTACCCTGGACACACTTAACTCATGTTATCAGAAATGTTACTTGCATCCCTTTGCTTCTAAATCCCTCAATTCTTAAATATTCTGTGCCATAAATTTTGAAGTTGGTTAACCTGTGTTCATGTTAGCTGGATTGTACTTATGACATAACGCCATTGGCCAATTAAACACTATTAACATCGGATTGCGTAATATCGTTATTGACATACATATCGATAGGCATAGGCTACTCGTTTTCGTTCTTGGTTTATTGTGAATCAGAAATCTTCACGTTCACGTCCTCCGCTTTCCATTCTCGTTCTGGTCTTTGTTCGCGGTTTATTGTGGGCCAGCCTTTAGTCTCCGTGTACGATTCATATATCTTATTGTTGTATTATATATCTGATATCTTCTTCTTCCCCGAACTTTTCTCCCGCTCACAATTCCTTCCAGGGCATCCTTTCGTAGTGAAATTCTTTTTAGGCAGTGACCCAGCCATTTTTTTTCCTGATCAGTTTCAGTATTATTCATTCCTTCTTAACCCACTCTTTCTAACACAATTTAATTTTTTATTCTGACAGTCCATTTCACACGCTCCATACTTCTCCATATCCACATTTCAAATGCTTCCAATAGTTTCTCTTCACTTTGTGTTTCTGTCCCATATAATGCCACACTCCGTACAAAGTACTTCACTACTCTCTTCCTTAGTTCCTTTTCCAGAGTTTCGCAGAAGATACTCCTTGTTCTATTAAAAGCTTCCTTTGTCATTTCTATGATCCTTTTGACTTCCTGGCTGCTGCTCCTGTCACTACATACAGTAGGTTTACACCCCACTGTCCACTTGTTCTACTGCAGGACTGAGCGGTAGTAACTCAATTGAGTCACTGCAGACTAACCTTTAACTCCTCACTCCACCTTCCTCAGCAGAGACAGTCATGTTTCGGACCGATACGAGTAGACAGGAAGGCAAGCACTGCTGAATGACTGATTTTATAAGGCAGGCATCATAGCTTTCGGTTCTCGCTGGTCGGCTAAAATCCAACACTTATACACAGTGTCTTACTATGTCTTTATTTCTCAAGATGTAAGAGAAAAGGATATGGGCAGAGGTATCTCCTTTCCGTTTCCCTTCCCCTTTATGCCCAGAGCTGTTCTACTGCCTCATTTCGAACTCGAAAATCTACTTTCCTTATTTTTCTTTCTATAACAGTGGTCTTATTCTTGTTTCCATGTATCTTCATTTCATACTGTTCACGTCATGTGTTATTTAACTCCAGTAAGCATACCGCTCAGTAGCGTATCCTCTTCAGCTAACAATGCCAAATAACCAGCAAACCTTATACTCTTTATTCTTCTTCGTTATATCATTCTTCCTATATTCTGAAACCTTGATGGATATTCCATCTTTTTCTTTCCTATTACATATTTATTAATGCGTCTATCAATTATTATTCAGACTCGAATTAGGATATAATAATTTTGGCTCCTTATTTTCCGTTTTGTAAGATTTTAACAAATCAACTGCACCGAAAAAAATATATATATAACCCGGAGCCATAATTGCGCAGGAAGATAAGCAACTCTAACAAAAATACAGCACGCGTTCTTTTCGAAGTAAAACAGAATATTGACTAACATATTTGCAGAGATATGAAAGTTTTCCTTTTGTTTATTTGTAGAAATAATATATCATTATAAAATTTACTCTGATTAAATGAGGTGTTAGCTACCCATAGTGTGAGTAACCGACGATTATAAGTATTGTACCGAATTGCACTTACACCCCTTTGCTTCTGACTCCCTCAATTCAATTCACGTGATAGTCTGGTCACATATAACGTAATTGAATTGATTAATCACAACAACTTTTAGGCCCGATTGTATAAACCATTTAATCTTAGATCAGAGGTTAAATTGATCCTTGTTTCAGCTGAACTTGGAATTTTGTGTTGTATAAAGTCTAATCTGAGATTAATTTGTCTCAAACTAAAGTCTACTTTGACTGAAGAAATTTCTCCGATTAAGTTAGATGATCCAAGTTCAGTTATTTCTTTTCTGTTTGAAATATACGAGTGACAGATTGTGCAAATAAAATATCCAGTATTATTAATATTAATAGATATGTTAGGTACATTTATATATATATTTCTTTCAATTTCTTGCCTTAATACACAAACATTCTTATATTTTATAAGGCTCTATCGTGTTCAGCAGTATCAAATAACATAACCTAGAATTATATTATGTTTATAACAACCATTAATTATTAATGGATATGATAGCTACATTCATAAATGTTCAATTAACTGTATTACTAACCGAAAATTGTCGTTTTATAAAGCTTTATTATGTTTAGCAGTATCAAACACCATAACATGATAACAATTTGGTGAACAGTCAACCTTCTTCTTATTGTCCGCCATTATTTACATTGCAAAAAAAAACCAGTGTCTCCAACAGAGTGTAATACGGAAAGTCGCGAAAAAGTAGTTGTAAATCCGCTAGATTTCTCATTATCAACAAAGAAAGATTAAATTTTGTCACTATGGGGTGCTAAAAAGGTCACTAAATCCCTATTTAAGCAATATAAAAGTTAAAAGAAATTGTTGTTGAAAAAGAGTTAAAATCGCTAGATTGGCAACACTGAACAAACCTGTATAACATGGTCCGCGCATCACGTATTTCACCTGTTTATGCGATGTTGCCAAATCCTTTTCACGTGAACTTAGATTGCATTTGAACCAAGGTAATTTGATCGCAGAAAAGTTTTATACAATAGAAGAAGTGTCTGAACTCGGTTTACTTTTCGATCTTCGATCAAAGTTGATCTTTAGTCAGGGAGTTTTATACAATTGGGCCTTAACAAAATTCTTTCATAACCCATGGTTATCACATTTTTAACCGAGGTTTATGCACATCGCAATTCAAAAGGAATCCCCAAAGCAAAAACGGAGCTCTTGCGCGATCTATTGAGAGACTATGCAACATCTTAACATTCCCACAAGACCAATCGAAGGAGACCCTAATGCAAAAACAAAGCTCGTGCGCCATCTATTGAAAGACACGGCAACATTCTCTATTGACGTAACCAAGCCAGTAAGTCAAATATCGTCCTGTAGGTGGCAAAACCATATTCCTCGCATACTGCGTCATCTAGTGAGGAAAGTCCCAACTCCTTCCATGCCCGCTCTTGAACATTTACGCAATTAAATACAATTCAATTTCACAACTTCGACAACTAATCGAAATAAAAAAGAAAGAAGTTTTATACAATATTGGTATTCCCAAGAAGTTAGTTCGATTAATTAAAATGTGTCCCAATGAAATATACAGCAGAGATCGTACAGCCCAGTTTCTGTCTGATGATTTTCCAATTCACTGCGAGCTAAAGCCAAGAGATGTATCACCTTTACTTTTTAACTTTGCTCTAGAATATGCCATTACGAAAGTCCACGAAAACAGACAGGATTTGGAACTGAAAGAGGTCACATCAGCTGCTTGTTTATGCCGTTCACGTGAATATGTTAGGAAAAAATCCATTAGGGAAAACACGGGAATTTTACTTGAAGTAAGTAAGGAGATAGGTTTGGAGTAAATCCCGAAAAAACAAAGTAGACCTATATGATTATGTCTCGTGACCAGGAAATAGTAAGAAATGTTAATATAAAAATTATAAATTTATCCTTTGAAGAGGTGAAAAAATTCAAATACCTTGCAGCAAAAGTAACAAATATAAATGACACTCGAGAGGAAATTAAATGCAGAATATATATGAGAAATGCCTGCTACTATTTAACTGAGAAGCTCTTGTCATATAGTCTTCTTTCCAAAAACTGAAAGTTATAATTTATAAAACAGTTATATTACCGGTTATTCTGTATGATTGTGGAACTTGAACTCTCATTTTGAGAGAGGAACAGAGGTTAAGGGTGTTCGAGAATAAAGTGCTTAGGAAAATATTTGGGGCTAAGAGGGAAGAAATTACAGGCGAATGGAGAAAGTTACACAATGCACAACTACACGCATTGTATTCGTCATCTAACATAATTAGGAATATTAAATCCAGACGTTTGGGATGGACAGGGCATGTAGCACGTATAGATGAATCTAGAAATGCATATAGAATGTTAGTTGAAATAACTGAGGGAAAAAGACCTCGGGGAGGCCGAAACTTAGATGGGAGGATAATATTAAAATGGATTTGAGGGAGGTGGGATATGATGGTAGGGACTGGATTCATGTTGCTCAGGATAGGGACCGATGGAGGTCTTATCTGAGGGCGGCAGTGAACCTCCGGGTTCTCTAAAAGCCATTCGTAAGTAAATAATAGTAGTCTACATTATGCAACGAGCCTATAATGGTAGTAATTAAGACGCGAGTATGTTTGTTTATGAAACGAGCGCAAGCGAGTTTCATAATTTTCATACGAGCGTCTTAATTACCATTATAGGCAAGTTTCATACGACTTTTTATGCTCGACCATATTTCTAACTTGAAATTATTCAGAAGTATTCATGTTATGGTTATGTAAGTGAGGAGTGGAACTGACCTGAATTGTGAGATGTGCGCAGACGCGAAAGTATTGATTTTTTCCGAAACACGAATGTCACTGACCTCGATATAATCTAGAGAATAACATGAAGATTAGGCTTGATATAACCTGGAAAATGATTTAGAATTGAAAAACGAGATGACAAATTGAATTTATTTGAATATTATTTACAATTAACGCTAATTATTATAGTAACAAAACATAACCTTCTGCGACAGTATTGGATTTCCAGCCTCCGTAACTTTTCGCTAATTGTATTTCGATTACGTATCCGATAATAATCGATACTTGCGGTTTTATAATGGTACAATCAATACAAAGGTGATTTTTCATTGGCTAAACAACTGAATTATAATGAATAGGTGTACTTTAATGAGGTGCATTAAAGGGCTACTACATTTCGGCATGGTCGAGCATAAAAGAAAAATTACGTGCGTGTTAGAGTGACGGAATTCGATTCTTAAGATCGACTTAGGATTAGCAGGTTTCCATAATGTATATTAAGAAACGGATGCGACATGTATATGGAAGAAAATGCGAAGAATTTCTAAGAGAAGAATCTGTAAGCATCTCAGAGCTTAAAAGCTACTAGTATGTAAAAGCGCAGTATGGGGGGAAAATACCTTAATTTTACACCATTAATGCTGCTATGCCAGTTTATTTATATTGTTAAAAAGTAGACGGCACATTAATTGCATCTCAGATTCAGAAGACGTAATTGCAAGCGTAGTGTTCATATGTCAGGCCTGCACACTAATAACTCAATCGAGTCACTGGATATTTCACCTTAACTCCCCATTCCACCTTCCTCGGCTGAGACGAGTAGATAGGAAGGTAAGCATTGACCAATGAAGGATTGTACAGAGACATCATTTTATTTTTACTAACATCTTTAATATTAACCTGGCTATACCTTTGGATTAATGGTTCAGAGCCGGAAACACCGCTTGCTACTCCCATCCATTGAAGTTCGATGATTCTGGCGTAAAATACTAAATATAGGAGGGAAGAAAAGTAGTTAATTTACGTAAACTAAGAGATATCGTAATTTTGGATTTAATAATTTTCATTATGTTTTTGTTTAATCAAAATATAGTACAGTATTAACAATGTGTTGTTACTCACGAACTGATTTATCCATGCGAACGTATTCATTATGCAGAGTATATTACACTGTCTACAGCACAATAGCGTACAATGTAGAGAATGAAGTTAAATTGAAAAATAATCATAATATGGATATTTAAACACATTTTGGAAAATGGTGGTGGTTCATTTAGATACAGGCTTCAGTTCTTTTGTGCATATTATCGCACTATAGACTATTGCATCTAATTCCAATTACCAGTTTCGTCCTTAGTACTAGTAACTCATGTTGAAATAATTCTACACCTATTATATAAAAGAGTACCTTACATACTGTTAATTCAATCTTCACTTCTGCCGACTCGCACAGATAATATTACTCGGACTATCTGTCAGTCCAAGTGGTTATGTCGCAGGATCGTAGAAAGGGGGAAATCACGTGACAGTTAATTACTTTTATTTAAGTTATTTTAAACAGTTGCGGATGAGGGAAATCGGGATCCGACGTAGGCAAACTGACGACAGTCCCTGTGCGAAAATATGATTCAATATTGAAAGCTCTTTCGTCACTGGAAAACGCGAACATATTTCTGGAACGTACTATACTCACTAACTCAATACTGTTTGTGTTTACTACGACCTTAGGGCGACTTTGACTGTATACGCTTGGTTCTGTGAGAACAGTTGGAAGTTCACTAGTAGAGGAGTGGGAGTGAAGTACATTCAAAAACTCAGGTACAATAAAAATTGAAGTAAAAATAAAATGATGTCCCTGTATAAGGCAGGTATCATAGCTTTCATGAACTTCTCGCTCTCGCTGGTCGCCTGAAACCAGTCACTCATACGCAGTGCCTACTGTGCGTTTTTTATAAGGCAGTGTAATGTAAGCGAAAAAAATGGGCGGGGGCTTCTGAGCTCCGTTTTACTTTCCCGTCGTCCCAGGGCTGATATAAATTATATATGTATACTGAAACATTCTATTAACAAACATCGCACCGATAATCGTGCTCAGCTATTGGTTGAAAATAAGTACACTGCATTAATTATAAGAACAAAATCTTTAGGTTGTAAGTAACCAAAAAGTGAAATATCATTTTGATATTTCAATAGCCGGAAAAAAAATAATAATTTTTCTGAAGTTTTAAGTCCATTTGTGATAAAATTATCGGGTGTTGAGACATGTGGATGGTAAGATATTAACGCGAAAAATAAGCCGAAAAGAATATTTCTTTGTCATTTCTTCGAAAAACGCTTCATTTGTGTAATAACGTACAAAATTAAGTGATTAAAAACGCATTTACAGTGTGACGGAAATTTAATCAATTAATTTTGTGCATTATTACACACATGAGTCCACACCTGTGGAGTAACGGCTAGCGCGTGTGGTCGCAAAACCAGGTGGCCCGGGTTCGATTCTTGGTTGAGGCAAGTTACCTGGTTGAGGTTTATTCCGGGGTTTTCCCTCAACCCAATATGAGCAAATGATGGGTAACTTTCGGTGCTGGACCCCGGACTTATTTCACCGGCATTATCACCATCTCATTCAGACGCTAAATAACCAAAGATGTTGATAAAGCGTCGTAAAATAACCTACTTAAAAATACACAAATGGAGCGCTTTACGGAGAAATGGCACAGGAATTTGCTTTTCGGCTTGTTCTTCGCGTTGATATATTAACACTCATACGTCTCAATACCCAATAGTGTTACCATAAACTTCAAATTTTTTTCCGGCTAAATCGTTATTGAAACACTAAAATGACATTTGACTTTTTGGTTACTTACAACCTAAAAATTCTGTTCTTAAAATTAATGCAGTTATGGCCATTTCACTCTGTACAGTGATTACCAGACATAATGTCCAGGATTATAATGTCCATACGTCAAAATGTCCATGGAATGATGTCCACGTTTAAAATGCCCATGTTAAATCGTCCAGAGTCAAAATTTCCATAGTTCTGTAATGTCCTCTTCAATCTGATGTTCAGAGACATAATGTCCATAGCTCTATAATGTACACTATATCCATCGTTCATGATAGTTATAGTAACCTATGTAAAATTTTTCAAATGCAGAACTAATCAGAACTGAATTTTTTAAAGACGGAACGAAATCCTCAGTTAGTGCCAACCTAGAAGGGTAAACCACTTAAGCCACTTCTGGATACCTGTACCAACATCATGACTTTAATAGAGATAGGACAAAAATATATTGGCGATACAGGAACAGGAACCTCCCAAGCCTGAAAGGCATGCAGCACACAATCAACGCGGTAGAAGACTGACACAATCTTCAACGCGTGATGGCTGTACATCCATCCACTTGGCGATTTATACAGTGCCTAAAGCGCGAAGAAAATGGAATTTGGACACAAATATTGCAAGCAAGAGTGAGGCAAACACAAATCAAAGAGCCGGGAATGAGACGTATTTGACGAATCAAAGGCAAATTCTTCAGATTGTGAGAAACTACAACAGGTACAAAGAAAAAGGAGAAATTCTCTTAAATCTTAAAAGTATTGGTTACCATCTTAAAAGTGGGGCTCCGGTTCCCGATGATTAATAACTTATTTGTACGAGTTATGGAATAAAATTTATTGTGTTCTATTCAAGCAGAATTTTTCTTTGAACTTGGACATTATGGACGTTTGACAGTATGGAATTTTGACCTAACGAATATTTTATCATATAGCCTTTCTGTCATATGGACATTTAGTACATGGACATTTTCATCGTATGGACATTTTGACCTTCTGGACGTTTTATCATATGGACGTTCTGTAGTATGGACTATATACGGTGGAAGCTGTACAGTTACTAGGGCTGGCACATTCCATACCAAAACATGGATCATATGGGGAGACTAAGAGGAAGGCAGAAAATAGGAAAGATTGGAGTATGCTGGGTTTGCAGTGAAGTACCTACCCTCGGGCGAATACTTTGAATGAACACAGGATTAAGATTACATAATTCCAGACACCAGAATATAGCTACTGTGCGCCTGTTGTCCCGTAAACTGTTCGTAAACGTAGTGTGCGACGGCAACTAATCTGGTACCTCAAATCACATATAGATTGCTCATTCCTATGTTAAAATCGGTTGCACTTTGAAGAGAACACCCGCCAGGATCGCCACCCGTCAGCCGTAAACGAACACGAGATGGCAGTACAGTCGCTAATGCAATTCAAATGGCAGTTATGACGTGACTCCTTATGTAATAACTAGATGGCAGCATAGTAAACCTGACAAAAGTTGTTACCGTCAAAGCAGAGCAATCTGGGTATATATGATCTAGGCTGGTACTAAGCATACAGAACCCATTCAGCAACAGGCGAGTGCATCGAGTTAGCTGGCATCCGAGTTATGTCAAAACTATTTTTAAAAGCTCTTTCTAGACTATCAATATTTCGGGAAATGACACCAGATTTACCTGTACCTCCAAGATCGGTCATATTTAGTTGGGGAACGTGGTTAGAAGATATTTTCATGCAATCGTCGACGTAATAAACTCGCTCTATACTAAAGACAGTTTTTCGATTAGAGTGGCGAAATATCACATATACCTCTTTCTAACTTTTCTAACAAACAAACATGTAGCAAGAGCAATCATAATATTTGAATCGGGAAACCTGGAAATTGTTAAAGCCCTTCAATATGCCGATGATTTGTCCGAGTCATTAACCAAGCTACAGGTGAGGCAAGTGCAGCAATGAAAGATAAATTTTAAAATTTGTTTCGGAAATGTGGAGGATCTTCTGCTATGTGTAAAATTAGAGATGAACCTGAAGGGCTAAATACGGCCCAAGTTTGGCTGCTCTTGAAGTATATAAACGTGATATTCCCTTCTTCAAACTTGCTCCTGTCAAGTCTTGTGACGTGGAAAGAGCTCTTTCGGAATTCAAATCATGTCTCTCCGAAAATGAAAGGAAATCCTGTTAAGAGACATTGAAAATGTAGGCTACATTGTAGTACATTGCAATAGGTTTCAACAGTAATGTGTAGACTTCGTTGAATTGCCACACGCAGCATGCTATCACGTTGCCGATGTACGGTAGTATAGAGGAGGTGAGCGGCCGCCCAGTCTTGTAGTATAAGCTGTTCATGTTAAGAGTTGTGACCGGTCCAAATAGATAGAGCAGCTACAGCTAATGTATACCTATGTAAGCACTTGTTTTTGCATTACTGTGGTTGGATTAGTCAACGCTTAACATCTGTTCAGTGCAGACAAGAATTCCATCAAACATACTACAATGAGAGTGTTGCTGTTCCAAACAATTGCCCCTGAAATACCCTTACCCCCGCAGCCAATCTTGACCCGCTGGAAAACGTGGTTGTATGCTGTTAATTATTATACAGAATATTACGGCAAAATAATGGAGGTAATTGATGCATTAGATAGCACAGACAGTTCCGCTGTTGCAACTGTAAAATCATTGCCTTCTGAACAGCTATTGGAAGATATTCTGTTTATTGATTCTAATTTTAAAATCGTGTCCAAAAGCATCATCCTGTCAGAATCGTCTGAACTACAACTCTCAGAAGCCCTTAATATAGTGGATAAAGTATCACAAACCGTTATCCAAAATAACAATTCATTAATTTCAGAAAAAGTGAAATGTAAGTTGAGAAACATTATTGCTAAAAATTCTGCCTATTCACAACTTCGTATTATAAATGGTGTACTATCAGATCACGACAAGACATCTGAAGTTGGAGTATTAAAAAGTAGTGACTTTCCGTTCTTCAAATATGTACGTATTACATCGTGTGATGTTGAACGTACATTTCCCCAAAATAAAAACTGTTTAAGTGACCATCAGAGGAGATTACTTTGCAGTATCTCAAAATGTACGTAACTCTTATCTGCAATGCACATATTCAAGGATGATGTATCTTACATTAAATTTTAAGAGTTAATATATATCACTATAAAATAATTGTGTATTTACATGTTTAGACATTTTGCTACTTCAATGATCATTCATTATATTTCTTGAATGCAGGATACAGGTTGTATTGTAACCGCAATATACTGCTCAGTGTTTACATCAGAGGCATACTCAATCGTTTGCACGCCCCCTTCTCATACAGTCCATACCGCGTGCGCAGTAAACCTTGCGATTCTCGTGGCAATTCCACGAAGTCTAGTTATTACTATTAGAAGAGACTGTTTTCTTAGTCCAACAATATTGGAATGAGTATACAGTAAGTGTGTACGGGGCATGCATTACGTCACGTGTCTTTCAGTAGACACCCTGCTCACAAAAGCAAGTAACGCGCACTACAGGGTCACTCTAAAAGAGGTTCCTTATTCATAAATAAGTACAGTATACTTCATTTAGCAATGTTTGTGATATTATGGACTACTAGTTGAAATAAAGGTGTCTAAAACAAGTGCGAAAGTACAAATTAAAAAAAAATACATACGCCATTTGAAATTGGTAGAAAGAAGTGAGTCTGACGATCTACCTTCAAGCTATTGAGCAAAGATGAAAAGTATGCACTCTATTCGGCGAGATGCCATGTGGTTAAAAACACTTGAAGAATTTTCGCTAGCGAGAAATGTGTTGCGAGAAAGAGGCGAAGACCCTTCCTCCACACACTTGGCGAGTTCTCGCTATCACAGATCACACCTCGCTATGATCATCTATGCACTGCATTCATGCAGAAAGCATTTTTCTGATTATAGTAATCACTCGTTGGGGGAAATATTATAGGTTATATATTTACGTATAGCCTATTGTCGTACTTAAATATATAACCTGTAAGTATATTGTCGTACTTTACAAATTACGTACGAACGCTATGTTGAATCTGAGTATTCAGATGATGAGGAAACGGAGTTACATGAACATATTTTGTTCACGAAAAGAAGAAGTAGGCCTAAAATTAAAGCCAGAAATAGCTGAGAATCACATTGTATCTTACGAAAATAAGGGCGAGTTTTGGACACTGTTTTCGATTTGAATGATACGTTTAGGCGTTATTTCAGGTTCAATGGGCCACAGTTTTTTTTTTTTTTGCCATTAATGATATGATAGAGAATTCTTTGCTATATTCTGATTAAAATTACGTAAACTGTTAAGACATATAGATACATTATTTCAAATGTTTAATCAATACTATTAAATCTCATCAAAATAAAATATAGCCCTATTTATTTTCAGATAATCTGATATTTGTCTCCAGATTTCTTCTTTAAGTTTCGTGTTTTTATAGTTTTCATCCCTTGTATCATATAAATAGGCCTACGGGTGACATCGTACAAGTTCGATAAGTTTCTCACTGCAATATTATCAGCCATCTTTCCTCATTTTCAAATAAAAATAATACAATTCATCGCCACCTGTGATATCTTTTTCTGCATTCAATCGTCATAAGGAGTATAAATGTCAAACATCTTTGATAAAAGTGTCAAGAAAATTCGCTGAGCTACCGATTCCAGCGAGAAACTCGCGCGAGGTTTTTGCCTTGAGCGAGAATCTCTTCCAGTGTGTGGACGTTCATTTGAATCCATGTTATCAATGTTTTAATTTTCTCGCAACACATTTCTCGCTGGCGAAAACTCTGCAAGTGTGTTACGGGCCTTACACTCGTCTTACAGTTGGGAAATACCTCGGAAAAATTCAACCAGATAATCAGCCCAGGCGCAAATTGAAACCACGTCCGAGCGTTGTTCCGAATCTGCAGGCAAGAGAAATGCACCTGCCGCTTGAGCTACACCAGTAACTCACTTTGTAGTAGTGAGATCAAAACTGCAATTGTATATATATATATATATATATATATATATATATATATATATATATATATATATATATATATACGTAATTTCGATTTTCGTTACAACTAGCTCGGTACAATATTATAAAATATTGAACGCAAATTCATATTCTCATATTCGTACAGATTATAATGCCAAAAAATGTAATTACAAGAGAAAGTGCTACTTTTAAAAATATAGTGGAAATTATGGCGTCATTAGTGATTTAAATTATTACCTTATAAGATGGCGGTATTTTGAACGATAGATCGATAGTTGGAGTCGTGCGGTATATCGTAGTCGTTTTGACATTTGAACATTTTTCAAATTTTAAAGTTCGTTGCATCAGAGTTGAACATGGCATGTGATTGTCCGATCACTTGGTTCAGTTTAGCTCATAATTTGAGTAGTGTGAAGAGTGTTTTACTTTTCGAAGGCTTTTGTAGTTTGTGGAGCAAGTGATCTGAGAAATGTACTTATTCCTTTGGATTTATTTGTGTATGTGGAAAAATGCATGATTTGGCTGTTGGATACTTTCTGTTCAACAGAATACTGCATTTATTTATGCATAGGTGCATGATTTAGTATACATTGAAAGCCGCGTGTCCTGAACTTGATTTCAGTATTGATATTCCTACAATTTGTGATTATGTATGTGATTTAAAATGTTGTGTGCTGAGTTGTTTTTGTGTATTTTTTTTAACTTTTGTGTTGAGTAAACTGGATGGCCATGGCTTTATTGTTGACGTCGCGAACATTTTTATATCCCTATACGGTGGTCATATTGGATTTAATATTTGTAGCCATTTTCGTAAATAATATAAAAACCACATAATATTTTTGTGTGATGTATGACTTTTTTATTATGTTGTGGTATATGTTGCTTGAAAATTTTGTCGATGCAATGAATATTTGGGAGTTTAGGGGGTGTAGCCCCCTAAAAATTAGTAAATTTGTGTATCTTATATCCTGTGGGTTTTATCAATTTTGTTTACGAAAGAAGTGACTAATTAATCTAACATGACTGCCGTATTGGCTACAAATACGTTCGTGACGTCACCATAACCTCCTGAGTCCTGAGACATTTGTTGTTTTATTTTCAAAGTTCAATATAATTCCACACTTCAAAAGAAAAGTCACTGACATGACGAAAAATGCTGAAAAAATTCCGCAGGTATAGTATAATATACTATACTCGTACTCTCAGGACTCAGGACGTTAAAGTATCTTTAACCTTCCTATTGTGAATGGGTCTAAATGACCCATTGCATTTACTAAAATTAACACAAATCGTACAAAAACAGCGATAATGTTAAGGGCTTTGAGTAATCCTAAAAAACATCATTACGAATATTTCCTATTACTTTTATCCACAAAAATATAGTACTTCGTCATATATTTCACTTTGACACATCTATTGTGTTTGGGTCATTTAGACCCAGTCACGGATTTTGATTTTAATTATGAGTTACGTACTATTGTTGTGTTCCGATACACACTCTCACACTTTCATACACTCTCACACTCTCTCACACACACTCACACACTCTCTCTCACACACACACACACACTCTCTCTCTCTCTCTCTCTCTCACTCACTCACTCTGATATTAGCCGGTGTGCACAGATCTGCTGGATAATCAGTTCAAGAACTGTGGGACAGTATGTATGGCAGAGTTGTTTTCTGTGCAACAGTATCACTTCAATTTTTCCAAACCTCTAGCAGGTTTCTCAGGTTTGACAACAAATCAGTTCGACCAGTGAGATGACGTCATGATAAATTGGCTGCTATTATATCTTTTTTCTACATGTTTGTGGAATAAATGCCAAAAATATTCCTACCCTACTAATATGTCAGTATAAGAACAGTTGGTGTCATTTCGAGACAAATGTCCCTTCCGCCAGTACACACTTTCAAAATTCAGAGGGAAGTATGGTATCAAATTGTGATGTAAAAACAGCATAATATGTTTATGCAGCAGAAGTGTGCAAAGCAAAGCCAGAAAGTTGACCACGAGAAACAAACCAAGGCAGAAATGTTGGTAGCATTGAAAAGAATGATCGAAACATCACCATGGACAATTTTTTCACCAGCTATATTTTCGCCGGTCCCACGCCGTGGCGTCGTGGTCTAAGGCATCCTACGTAGGACTCGCGTTACGGAATGCGCGCTGGTTCGAGTCCTCATGGGGGAAGAAATTTTCTCATGAAATTTCGCCAGGGTATGGGACTGGTGCCCACCCAGCATCGTGATGCACTTGGGGAGCTATGATAATTAGCGAAATCCGGTTACACAAATCAGCTATAACGGCTGGGGGGCTAACCTCACGATACCTCCATTCTGGTTGGATGATCGTGCACCTCTGCTTCGGCATGCGGCCGTGAGGCCAGCAGCCAACTGGTCGGTCTTGGCCCTTCGTGGGCTGTAGCGCTACGGATTATTATATTTTGGCCGAGGAACTTCTCAAGAGGAATCTGACTTTAGTCAGAGCTCTGAGAAAAAACAAACCATAAGATATGCAGCTAAACTGTACGAGACCAGGGTGTCCAAGCATTTTCGAATTTCAGCCCGACGTCGCATGTGTCTTAGAAGAATAAATCAGTGATTTTGCTGTCCACAGTGCATCACGATTACAGTCTATCTTCAGAAGAGCACAGAAAGCCTGAAATCTTGTTACATTACAACAAAACGAAGGAGGAATTGACATCACAGATAAACGTGCCAGTACCTACACTTGCAAAACGAGTACCAAAAGATGATCTGATTGTATGTTTTATAATGTAGTCGATATTGAAGGAATAAAGGCTTATGTATTATATATTCATGCGAGTACAATCCAAATAAATTGTACAGATGAAGATTGTTCCTGAAGGAATTGGACTAGGCCTACAATTAACACAAGCAATGCGAGAAAAAAAGATGAAGAAGCCTGCCTCAGAAGATAAAACTACTTTTGGAAAATGTTCCAGGAACTAGTTCAGGAGAAAGTGCAACAAAAAGGAATGTAGACCGAAGAAAGACCAAAGACTGTCAAAAATGCAATAGGTGCAAATTATTCCTATGCCAAGATCATGCAAACATTTTAGGCCTAATGCAACATTCGCATAGATTAAATCGGTAATTATTTTGTGTCCACACATTGGAAAATAAGACATTATTTGCTTTTTTTGAACCGAGGCATAAATAAAAGAAGATATTTAACCATTATATCCATTTTTCAAATCCTGGGTCAAACTGACCCATTCACAACATGTGTTACAAAGTTTCGAACATAATAGGAAGGTTAAAATTACCGAACAATGTACATTTTCCAAGCGTCACAATTCATATTCCCGGCGCAAAGTTCTTGACTCTCTTCCTATTCAAGAGTTACGAACAATCTTTGAATGGCTTATTAACAACGTTATTTACTTGTTCCAAACAAAGACATTGGCGGCCACATTCTTTCCTAAAACAGTATTTCTAAACCTCTTCCCCAGTGTCTATATGCACTAAAACTCCTAACTTGCATAGTCCCTAATCAACTGCACAATCTCTATACCAATAACAAACGCAGAGTCTCTTATCTTTCTCACAGTTACCTACATGACTGATCGGTTCCATCTCATATTTACAGCAGACTATTTTCGTCATAGACTCGGGCTTTGTTTGGCTGTGAATGGTTCTAATTTTGAGCACCTGTGGTAAAATTTGGTTAGTCAAAGTGTTTTGTTTACTTTTATGGCCTAATCAACATGATTTTGCATAGGCCCTACTTATTTGTCGCAATTTCGAAGTCCACGAAACAAGTTTAAGAGGCATTTAAAAGATATAAAACGGGTTAATGGGTAAAATTTCTATACATTGATATATAAAATTTAATGGAGATTCGAAATATGTAAATTTTAATATACAGTAGAGTGCCATTAAAAAACTTAAGTTTTCTGTCACGCCCTGTATGCCTGAACAACTAACTTTTATCGAACACTGACATCATATTGTATGGTTTATCTCCAACAGCTTTTGTATAAAACTATTTTTTGAAAAATTGAAATTTAAGACGTTATTAGCAATATTTCACACTTATTGTTCACCATGTGTGTGTGTGTATACACACACATACACAAATAATTATTAATTTTGTTATGTACTGTATAACTGAAGAGTTTAAACAAAAATATTATAGGCTAAGTGCACAGAGCAACATTTTTCAGGAACGGCAATAGTAATATACGTTACAAGAGCGGTATGTTGACGTTTTCATGTTCGAGGAAAAGACTGAAAAGGCGAAACGTAGTTGAGCTTTTTTAATTTCCAAGAACATGAAAACAAACATACCGCTCGTGTATCGTACATTATTTTGTGCGAAGATCGTTTATTACATACCTGAAAGACGAATTTCTAATTAGTTGCAATGAAATCTCCATGTTGGTTTCTGTTCAATGACTGCAACTTCGGAAAACCAAAATATCTTTCTTCAACATTGTTGCTATAAAATGTTTTCTGTGTTTATTATACTCCAGCAGGCCGCGATATACGTCTGTCTTTTTTTTTTCCCCCAGTCTATAAATGCGAACTTAAAACAAACGGTAAGGTTATGTAATGATTTATTTTTCATTTTAACATTTTAACAATATTATTTATATAACATATTGCAGTAATAACATCGGCATCTGGAGTCTTGTTGATTTTTTCACGGCTTCCTTAATGTTACTTGTATCAGGAATGCAATAAGTTTCGTGGAGTAGTAGACTTTACTTAATTTTTTTAAAATATTTAAAGGCAATAATTAACATTGCAATTTAGGTGAAATTGCAGTGGTAAGTTTCCAATTTATAATTATTACTATGTTAAACGTCTCTAAAAATAATATGTTAAAAGCCTAAAGCAGTAAAATGAATGTCGCGCTTAAGCGGTAAGAAGAGGGAAATTGTTATGTGTGTTACGTTGGGAATACTGAATGTGGTATTTCACACTTACCGCGTATTGGTTCTGTGCAGAAAACAAGCAAATACGCACGATCTCGCACAAAAATATTTTTTTCCATCCAAATCATATACTATTGGCGACGTGATTGCTTACTTAACTAGGGTATACTTCCTCTTTGTATTTCAACATTATGACTTTTGTAGACTATTGGGTTTCACGCACACAATCTGTTCTGGCAACTAATTATAAAATTACAAAATGGCTCTTACAATCTCTGTTGTTTACACTGTATAATTATTATTACTTTGTCTTTTTCCGCTAAACTATCATAGGCAAAATACCTTGGTTCTCACATATTCATAAAATAAATATATAGTATTATTATTATTATTATTATTATTATTATTATTATTATTATTGTGTCTTAGTGAAACTTACAGCAGAGTTCTTATAGGCCAGTTTCTATCTGATGCTTTTCCAATTCACTGCGGGCTAAAGCATGGAGATGCACCATCACCTTTACTTTTTAACTTCGCTCTAGAACATGTCATTAGGAAAGTTCAGGATAACACAGAGGGTTTGGAATTGAACGGGTTACATCAGCTTCTTGTCTATGCGGATGACGTGAATATGATAGGAGAAAATCCACAAACGATTAGGGAAAACGCGGAAATTCTAGTTGAAGCAAGTAAAGCGATTGGGTTGGAAGTAAATCCCGAAAAGACTAAGTATATTATTGTCTCGTGACCAGAATATAGTACGAAATGGAACTATAAAAATTGGAGATTTATCCTTCGAAGAGGTGGAAAAATTCAAATATCTTGGATCAACAGTAACAAACATAAACGACACTCGGGAGGAAATTAAACGCAGAATAAATATGGGAAATGCCTGTTATTATTCGGTTGAGAAGCTTTTGACATCTAGTCTTCTGTCAAAAAATCTGAAAGTTAGAATTTATAAAACAGTTATATTACCGGCTGTTCTGTATGGTTGTGAAACTTGGACTCTCACTTTGAGAGAGGAACAGAGATTAAGGGTGTTTGAGAATAAGGTGCTTAGGAAAATATTTGGGGCTAAGAGGGATGAAGTTACAGGAGAATGGAGAAAGTTACACAACACAGAGCTGCACGCATTGTATACTTCACCTGACATAATTAGGACCATAAAATCCAGACGTTTGAGATGGGCAGGACATGTAGCACGTATGGGCGAATCCAGAAATGCATATAGAGTGTTAGTTGGGAGGCCGGAGGGCAAAAGACCTTTGGGGAGGCCGAGACGTAGATGGGAAGATAATATTAAAATGGATTTGAGGGAGGTAGGATATGATGGTAGAGACTGGATTAATCTTGCTCAGGATAGGGACCAATGGCGGGCTTATGTGAGGGCGGCAATGAACCTCCGGGTTCCTTAAAAGCCGTAATTATTATTATTATTATTATTATTATTATTATTGTTTTTGACCGACTAATTAGTACTGCGCATGTCACTATGTAGCCTACGATCAATGAATCGATTGACAAGTTAAATTGTGACCTAGCCACTGTCTCCACTTGGGCGGCCAATTTCGGACTCGCACTTAATCCAAGTAAGACTCAAGCCATAATTATTGGACATAAGCGTTTAGTTAACTCCCTTAATAACAGTAATCTTTCAGTTGTTACCCTTAACAACACGCTAATCCCTTATTCATCTGTCGTAAAAAATCTTGGCTTCTTTTTTGATAATAATCTAAGTTGGAATTTTCAAGTTAAAGAAACGATAAAAAAAATCTGTTCCTCCATTCACTGTTTGAGTCGCTTGAGAAACTTCTTGCCCCAGCAACTAAAACTTACCCTAGTGCAAACCCTAGTAACGCCGCACTTCGATTATTGTGACGTTTTGTTAAGTGACCTAAGTTCTGAATTGTCAGTCAAGTTACAGCGAGCTCAGAATATGTGCGTCAGATACGTGTGCAACATCCGACGGTATGATCACATATCACCGTCCTTCGCAAGTCTCTCGTGGCTCCGACTTAAAGAACGTAGAACTTTATACTCTTTGTCTTTACTCTTTCGAATTCTGCACACTTCAATACCAAATTACCTTTCGTCTCGTTTCTCTTATCTATACTCTAACCACGACGTAAATACCAGATCACTTATCTGTGGCACGCTAAGTATACCTCTTTATAGAACATCTTGTTATTCATCATCTTTTACAATATCCACCTCGCGTCAATGGAATTCCTTGTCACAAAGTATTAGGGGCTACCTTTAAGAACAGCTTAAAAGATAACCTTATTAGCATTTCACTCCAATCATACTGATTTAAACTATCACTGACTACATTGTTACTTCTTTCTTTAGACATCATCCTGATTGTGCTGTATTTTAATTGTCTCGTAATAATCTCTTTCTATTATCTAATATTATTTGAAATATATTAACATTCTCTGTATTTTAGTTTAATTCTGCTACACAGTTTATTTCAGTGTTTAATTAATAGTCCATAGTATTTTGTTGTTTAATTTGTAAATAACTTTTGTATACATGTAACTCTCATCTAAATCAAATTGTTGGATTCTTTGTAAGTTCATGCATATGTATATACACTTTTTGCTGGTTGAGTGGAAGAGAAGGCCTTACGGCCTTAACTCTGCCAGCTAAAATAAATCATTATTATTATTATTATTATTATATATATATATACTACCTTAATATGCCTATTAACGATACATTGTACACGTTTTCAGAACCCTTACAATGATGCTTGGATGGGTTTTATATATTCGAGACTCGACACGAGGACTGCTACATGTGATACTGTAAATTAAATGAGGTGGTCCAATGTGCTGGTGGAATAAAGTATGGAAACGGGAGCATGCTGAGAAAAAATTTGCAACGTCTCTTCACCACACATTCTATCAGTATCAGGCCGGAAATCGAACCCGGACGGTCTGGATGAAGGACGCGGCTCTAGGTTGAGTTACATTATAGTCCACATTAGTTTATTGTATGAGGCACATTATTACTGTGTAATAATAAATAATCTGGAACAAGGCTATGAACAATCGTTTTGGGCATTGAAAGTACGCGTGGTGCCTTAGCGTTATACAAGAAATCCCCAAGCATATTACTATATGAATTATTCATTTGACTTAAATTTTTATTTAACGATGGTGTGTTAAACATATAACTAAATGCATAATTAATAGTTGGTGCTATTTACATGATGCTATTTATTTACCTAATAATTAAAGTCCTGCGTTTGGTTACTTTGAATACAAGTTAAGTGTACATGGATCATACAAGCTGTCCTCTGTGAGTCAGACCTGTTCAAAGTTGTAATGACCCATCACCCAGATCCGTTTCGTGTGTTTACATTTGCTTATTCGCATGTCGACTTGATTACTCACGTATAAAATTATATATATATATATATATATATATATATATATATATAATGTGGATTTAATAACGAACTAAGTGTTCTTTAAAGCCACTTATGGGCAACAGAAGATTATTCTCACACTAAGTAAAACGCATCTAGATTCTAGAAAACTTATGTTTCATAATATAGTTTTCATACAAAATGGAAAATCCAATGCTCATTATTTTTTTCGTCTTTACAGAGTCTTCAGCACTAAACTGGGTGAAACGAGCGTTGAGCGACTTCCGACGATTTTGGAATAGACACCGACGCACTTGAACTGCCAACATAGAAAACAAAAAATCACACTCAATCGCTTTCACCTTCATCTTGACGGGATAATAAAAGCCTAACCTAACCTAAGTGTGTCGGTGTCTATTCCAAAATCGGCGGAAGTCACTCAACACTCGTTTAACCCTAAACTGCACTTTTTAAAAGAAATAGATTCATTCTATCAAAGCGAAAATTAGTTTAAAAGTAAATAATATGACAAGTAATTGAAAGGGTTGAAATTTGAATATCTACAACTGAAAATGGGGTAATATTGAAATATATAAAATACATTTCGGCTCCGATGTTTCAACTTTCATCCATTTCAAACTATTTGTGGGTTGTTTTGTCTCCATATATTACCGCCTCTAATGCCAGATTGTAGGAATTGAGGAGCTCATTTTCAAAAGGTCTCTCGTAGATCTGAAAACGAAAATGAGCTTCCTGTGTCCATGCATTCTTCAAATATATCTCTACATACAACTGCCATAATCTAGCTTCATAACTCCCTCTAAACCACTCAAATCATGAGTTAAAAAAGTGACTACTGGAATCGAACTGACTTTTGTTCACAGCAAAATCGTAACTAAATATTAGTTTCAGCTTTGTAAACAAAGAATCTCATGCTCCCATTTGATACTACAGTAAATGTACCCAACCTCTTTGGTTTCATAATGTCTCTTGCCTAGCTGGTAAAAAATTTTAGACTTAAAAACGTTTTTCATGATTTCCCACAGTTATGGGAATGGACAAGGGCAGTTTTGAAAATAAGTAAATATAAAATTTAAAAAATAAATAATAAATAAATAAAAATAAATTAATTAACGATTGAAATTAAAATAATACAATAAATCACGGTAAAACCTGAATTATTTACATTGATTGCGTCTTATTAGGTATGTAGTATCATGAGAAAGGTTAGGTTAGGTTTGATTAGGTGTGTATATTATTACTATGTTGGCAACACTGAAACCCACTCTTACATTAAGGAAATATGGCGGTATTCTTCGTTCACGCATGACGATTTTTGTATATAAGTAAGGTACGTATTTAGGGTGGGCTTACAGCTCTCCGAGTGATCACATAAATTATCTACTACTCAATACTTTAAATCCAAGGCATTTTAAAGGTATTTTTTATTTATTTATTAGTGCCTGGGATATAAGAAAGATTCACCGGTAACTCTGGCACTGAGCCACCCAATTATTTGTGTACATCTGGTTTGTCTAATTAGTGGGATATGTAGCTAATCGGCGATGTATGCAATGGAGGGGGGATGGCCACCCTACTCCATTATCTCCTGTCCTAGTAGTCTCATAAGTGATGCCATTTGGTATCACTTGTGAGGTTCAGATCTGTCTTCGGACAGTTGACTAAACATATTGTGTGTGTGTGTTACGGAAAGATGACGTGGCCGAAGCTTACTATATAATTACTTAGTGCATTATTATATTTATGACGGAATAGAAATATTTTCACACTCACCGATAACATAAACTGCACCTGCTGCTTTCGATGATGAACTCGTACACTCTCTTCGTCTGTCAAAATCTCTGCGTGTTGACTTCCAACCACCACACGAACTATTAACATGGTCCCGCTTCTGTTTACATCTTTCCACTTTTTTTGCCTCTAACAGTCTCACGTCACTAAACCAGGGGTATGGTGTATCCAATTCACAGATTAAAACAAATTACAAATGAGAGCTACAAATAAAAGCATAATTTTAACCAATTTAATATTAACAAGCACTGACATAACTACACACCTTCAACACAAACGCAAAAAGAAAACCGGAAATGATATTAGCGAACTCTTCTGGAAAGATTAACTTCATCACCACGTAATTCAGCATTGTTACCAAATTCAAAATACATAAAGTACCTGTCTGATTGTAATGTGTCCCTATGCAAAGTGCAGCTTTAACGTCGCTCGAAGGCTAGTGTAGCTGTACAAATCCTTCCTCGGCCATCACTGTTTATCCGTGTATCTGAGTCGAGATTCACTGTCCTGATCTCACATTAACAAGTTCCGCGATATCTCTGTTTGCTGCTTTAGGTATACATTTCCTCAAAGGGACATGGTGTAAATCCTGAGAAGTACAAAATATTTGAACTCTTGAAACCAATTTGAATGCGTTGACTATTGGGAATATAATAGTTTTCTCCCCAAAGTCTCCATTTGTTTCGTGGGTCCGAGAGGGTACTCTTGCGTCATACTAGTCACATGTCAGTCATACTACGTGGGGCCGTTTACTGGTAGGGTAAAACAGAAGAGAGTATCATCACCACCACATTTGACTTAGACGATAGATAACCATCGCAGTCGATAAAGTGTGGTAAAATAAATCAACTAAGAAAAAAATACGTAAACATAGAAACAATATAACTTTAATATTATTAAGCCTGTAGAAGAGTTTTCTTTGTTTATCACAATATAGAAAGGAATTCCTTAGTGCTTTTTAACAATGAACGATTCAATTGTAAGACAATCCCACGGGAAATCCTCGGCGTCATATCGCTAACACCAATTGCATAGACGCAAGATGACCACATATTTGATAGTGTCGTTAAATTTAATAATCTCTTAAAATACATATATTCAAATAGCATTCCAACATATCGAATGATTTAAACTGTAATTTCAGAAATCTAAACTACGCAGTGGTGTATTTCTAAACAAAAAAGTGCCCTGGTTCTGGGATTTCGGTAGTACCACTAGTAGTTGTCTTCATCGTCGTCGCTATCGTCTTCATCATTATTATCATCATGAAACAACTAAGTCAGGAGATAATAGGGTAGGTTTACCAGTTCTTTCCCCCCTTCATTGCATACATCACTGACTAGTACATACAGTATTACATTAATCAGATTTCAGATGTATACAAACATATCGCCTGATATCTTGCACTGGACAGTAATGATCTCCCCGTCTGCTATAATAAATTATACGCAGAGTTCAACCACCTTTTTCTCCAGAAGAAAAGCACTGGATATACTGTACATATATACCAGCCAGAACCTCAATCAGAGGTAAATATAGTAGGCTACGTATTAAGAAAATAAATTATACTTCAATTTTGCACAATGCAGGAAAAAAAAACCCGTCGTCATGGCTGTGTCGGTTCGATTCTCGTTGTGGATAAGAGAACAAAGTTATCTTCTGTCCACGAGATTGGCTATTTGTCCATTGTTTTGTGACTGTTCTAAAATGTCTCAACGGTGTCCCTGAGTCATGCCGCCCCTTGACCAGGAAGGCCCACAATTATGATATGTCTACTATATAGCTCGCGCAAGGAACGATTACCGAAAAAAAATGGTGGCGTTGCTGTCTGCTTTGACGTGTGTATGTAGGCACGACGTGAGGGCGAAGGATGAGGACCGATGGAAGTACTGTCTCTTTCAAGAAAATGAACAAATCGGGACATCGTTGTGGAAATAACGAACGTAGCAAGAGAAAAATTCGAAGCTATTTAAACGCGCAACATATGTTTACGAATGAAATAATGATACCGTGCGATACAAGACACGTATTCACATTCAATGGAACAAACTAAAGTCGTAATGTAAGCTAATCATACTGTAAGAGTCTTATCACTTTTGATTTATTTTTAAAACACTACAACAAAGTGATGAACATAACATCTAAAAATAGAAAATAAATTCTACTTTGAAATAGTTTTAATGCTTGCAGCAAGAAAGATTTCTGACAATCGAAACTTACGTATGGAATGCTTCTGAATGAACGCAACTGCCATCTGTTGGTTGAACTCGCAATTCAATGAACACGCATATTCGAGATGTGGATCTCGATCAATGTCGATAGTTTGTGTTGAATCGAAGATGTTCGACCAGATGAAATAAAAAAAAATGCATACAGAATCAAAGCAAGCCAAAAGCTAGAGCGAAGGTGTGTGAAAGAGAGGTTATGTGTTATTGTTGAGGTTATGAGAAAAAAATCATTGATTGCTATATCTGATCAGAGTTCAACTTCCATAAATATTAGCTTATAAGCTTAGATAGACTGCTATAAATTTTCAATACAGTGAATTGTCGTCTATTCAATAGGCTATTACACAATTTTTGTTAGTTTTGCCCCAAGTTGAATAATTGCATTTAAAGACCAAATAAGATTATCTGGTAATGAATGTTTGACTATATGGTGATTTAGCTGTTATGTTTTAACTAGAATAAGTAGTAGAGTGGAAGAACAAGAGAATTTTTTTTTGTATGATCACACTGTTTATTTTAGTTTGGGAGTTCAATAATTTAAAAATTAGGCCTAATATTACGGGATTTTAATTGAAACGTCTTCCTCTTCGGTATAAGTGAATCACCCTCATACTAAGAACAGGTGGAAGCGTAATATAAAACTATTAGTACAATAACGTATTCCATACATTGTTGCAGCAAAGCCTCAAATTAAAATATTCCCTTGTGTTATATCGACTGGAAAATTAATCGAAGTCCAACAAATTCATAAATCACAGTGATTTTCTGCTTCCTCTCCTTCCAACAGTAATATTAATTAGAGCAATACAACCTCCAAACAAATAAATAAAAACAGAGAAATGTGAATCACATTCTAATTTGAAGATATTTCTTTACAGGGTATCAAATGAAAATTTACAGGACTGCATTTCGAAGATTTCTGGATAAGTGGCCTGGAAAGAAATATCTTGGTATTTATAGATTTCTTCCAATCTTCTTCGTTCTGGGGGCTACACTGGAATTCTCTATGATTAATTGGCATGTTGGAGAAGTGAATTTCTGTAAGTATCCCACATTTGTGAATTTGTAAGTGGGCTATTATTACATGTGGACAATGAAAGTTAAATGCATAATCAGGTAATTTGATTCAATTAAAGTACCATTTATTTATCCAGTATTATAGCCTAGATGCATTTGAATCTACTGTCATCATAAAATGTTTGTAATGGCAGTTTTTTTTAACTTGTTTATAATTGAGAGTGTCGAGACACTATAGTAATATGTTACACTTATATCTTCCTGAAATGGATTTAAAACATTAAAAATATTGTCTAAATCTGATTTTGTGTACTTACTTTCACCGTATTACTTACATGGTGTCGTATTGCTTTAATGCAGTATTAGGCCTATGTGTAGGCAGTAATACTACCTAAGCATATTTTTAGTATATACAAAATAATTTTTATATGAATGCATGCATAACTGATGACAGCACCTCTTTGCCTCAGAGGTTACTTTCATAATTTTCCAGTGACTCTCCTTTGACTACAAATAAAAAAATATGTACCTACATAATGATTTATTTTCAAACCTCTGACGTGTTCAAATTGCCGATTAAAATACATACTGATAGTCTTCATTTAAAATATAGCCTACATTTCTCTACATTCATATCAGACTGTCGTTATTTTTATCGCCAGCTTGCATTGATGCATGTTTCTTAACGTAATTTAATTGAAGAATTCATTCATTTCTTTATTTGCCCACAGTTATAAAATATAGATGACATCGTTAAACATGGAACTTAATATATGTAAACAACTTTGTTTTAAGTGTTTATTTACCAGTTTGGTTTGTCTTATAAGTAGGCCTACTGATGTACTATTCGATAGTAGCAAATTAGATTAATTAGGTACTTTTGTGTTTATTTCAATTTTAGGATATCCTTACGCATATTTTTTGTGTTTTAGGTAGAAGCACAGTCTAGTATATACAGTCGCTAAGCTCAATACGTAGTAAATATACAAGCATTAGATAGTTGCTCACCACTAGGATCGCTAATATCGCCTCATTACAGGCAATGCAAAATAGTACCGTCACAGTCTATTGTTTCTAGCACCCTCAAAACTCAAGCTTCGTGACTGTATATAGTAGACTGTGGTAGAAGGTTGTAGAATATACCTCCATTATTTTGATCTCCTTTTTGTTTATTTCAGTGTGCTTAGGAAATTTTTATCTTTATTCCAATAATATGTTTGTGTGCATTTGAGTTTGTCACTGCTTCCTTAGTAATCGGTAAGAATTTAATACATCCATATATGTAGGCTACATAGAGGGAAATGTTAAGATATTTAGATCGCTGAAACGGTTTTTCCATGAAACATATTTATGAATTTTGGGAATTATTGTTATAGCTAAAGTTATTTCATAGTTTTGATGTGAGCCAATAGTGGCGAAATTGGCTTGCTTTACTTTAAGTTCATTACTTGCTAAACTTGCTTTAATATGTAAATATTTTTGTGAAGTTTCATACATATTTTCTCAATCTGTGTTTCCTAACTGAGAATTGTCATTGTTAAGTCCTGTAAAATTTTTAATAAGAACTTCTGATATTTCTTCACTTTGTATTTTAATTGTTAAATTTTCACTGCTTATGTCTTTTGACTGGAATTGCATTCACATTGTCTTTTTACATTTAAAACAATGCTAAGCCTATGAAATATTTATGAACTTCTTTAATAAGGTTTTTATTATTCTATTTGCTTCATTTACTTTTACCTGTAATAGTGGTATGCCGATGTTTATGACCAGGTTAAAGAGTAAGGTTTAGCTAAGTGACAGATTTACTTCATTCTGTTTAAGAGAGTATGTAAACTTTTCGCTAGTATAAATTTAGTGATATTGAAATTTGTTTTCTACCTATCCTGAATTAATTTTGTGCTGAAATTTGGTATAGTGATTAGATGGTACATCTAGATTAATAAACAATTCTTAGAATCCAAGAAACTTTTATTGTTAAGGGTATTTAATTTTTTTTTTAATTTGGTGGTGCAATTTGTGCAGGGAAAATTGGTTGCTCTTATATCTTGTACAATGTTTTTGAATATTTCTAATACTTTTCTTCTGTTTTATTCATAATGAGTAGGTTAATAAATCCTTCCCTCATCAGTTGAATATATAACTAAGAAATATAGGATCACCAAAATCAAAACCCTTAAAAGGTTTCATGGAAAATTTTGGTTTCAATTTTCATACAAGGTTTAATACCGGTGCACCACTATGCACTATTTTCAGTCTTGTCTTTTTTACACAAAGAATTATTTATGAAAAACAAAACTTGAAATGATAAAAGAGTGCTAGAGGCAGGATTTGTTCTCCAGTATTAAATACATTTGCGCAAAAAAATTATAAATTCATCTAAAATAACGTGGAAGTTATGAGGGAAAAGGATTTGGAAAATTTAGTTTACGGGAAATGAGCAACAGACTTACCAAAGATGAGAAGTTCTGTCCATATTTAAAAGGCCAAAACAATTTATATGATCTCACATTTAGGTTATAACTCTAAAAGTATTATTATTATTATTATTATTATTATTATTATTATCATCATCATCATCATCATCATTATTATTATTATTAATTATTATTAATTCTATACTTTACTTTGGTTCGATCTAAACTTGAATATGCATCTGTAGCCTGGAATTCCATTACTTCAACTGATTCGGTTAAATTGGAAAATATTCAAACAAAATTTATTTCCTTATGTGCTTTTCGATTTATACCCAATTCCTCTGACTTTAACTATGAGATTACCTGTAAATATTTTAACTGTTGTAGCCTTTATTCTAGACGTCAAAACCTTGATTATCAATTTCTTTGCAAAGTTATCAAGGCTAATATTGATTGTGAGTGTATCATAAACAACATCAGCCTTCGTATTCCCACAAAAGGTTTCAGATTTCAAAAAAAAATTTATAACAGAAATTCAAAATCACTTTCTCCAGTCTGTAGATGCATAAAATATGCCAATTTGCATGGGCACAATTTAGATCCTTTTAAGGTATAGTTTCGTTTTGATTATTAGTATTTACTGTTCTTGCTATCAATTTTATTTATGTATGTTTTTTGTTTATTTAAGATATTATTTATTTGTTTTTGCACCTTTGTATCTATTGTGTATTGTGCTGAACTATAATTGGCCTCTGGCTGTTGTTCAGCACACAAATATTAATAATAAATAAATAAATAATTTGTTTAAAATTTCAGACCGCACCTATAAGAGACGGCAAGTTCAAGAATTGGCACAGGAAAGACTGCTCTTGGAAAAGACGAGCTAAATCATGCCTGCTGGTGTTTCGTGGCCGAAGTACATCAAATTCTTTTCTGCTGCGATGTTGTCCATGATGCTGGGAGCTCAGGTTGTCCATATATACTACAGACCCCTGCAAAATTTGGAATATCTTGTGGAACAAGAAGTGGAGAGGCTGAAGAAAGAAAAATTAAAACCATAGTACCCAATTATGCAGAGTAATAGTGGTGTTGTGTTAGAACTTGACAATTGGCTGATAGTTATTGAACTTGTAACAAATTAGTGGCAAACAATAATAATAATAATAATAATAATAATAATAATAATAATAATAATAATAATAATTGGAACAAGTGCATGTTAACAAGTTTGTGAAGACTACCTGAGTGTTTAATAATGTTTAAAATGTCTTTCATTTTTAAGTTGTATATTATTATCTTGTTATATCATAAATTATGACATACTTTACAATTTTTTCTGGAAAAATTACTTGTACATAATAAAATATATTACACTTCGCAATTACTCTTAAACTCTGCAAATACCATCTACATATTAAATGATTTTATGAACAACCGTTAAAAGGAACACCAAAAACTGAAATAATAAAAATTCAGTCACTCAATAATGTTACTGCCAATCAATAAATTAAGTCGAAAACTCAATTACGGGCCATGGATTTCGTCAAAATTCAGTACATAATGGTTGACCTACAATAATACAATTGCAAACACATTAAAAGGTTATATTGACAGTAGATACTGAAAAATTTATAAATACTATCAAAAGATTCATAATTAACCAGCTTTGAATCTCTGAAAAGTTACATGGTTGGCTGCCTGGAGTAATTTATTATGTAACTCAATAGCCGTAGAATATAACCACAGTCTAGTATATATACAGTCACGAAGGTTGAGTTGTGAGGGTGCTAGGAACAATAGACTGTGCCGGTACTATTTCACATTGGCTGTAATGAGGCGATATTAGCGATTCTAGTGGTTAGCAACTATTTACGGATGCATATTTACTACGTACTGAGCTTCGTGACTGTATATACTAGACTGTGATATAACAATCTCTTAGTTTTTGATAATCTCCCCTAGGTGGTATGAGTAAGTAATTTTACCTCGTTGTAGGATTACCATAAGAAATTCTATAGGAGGACATGGAATCTAAAATAATAGGATATTGCTGAAAAGAAAGAGAGCATTTTAGAAATTGGCCTGCACAAAATTGAAGATAATAATGGATCACCTTAATCAGCTTTCTCACTAGTTGCTGGATCAGTATTACATCTGTACTTATTGCTGGAACCCACTCTGCAGAAGAGTCTGGAGAGATGAACTTCTATCTTGTAACAAGTATGAAACTGTTCACAGGACATGTTCTTGAAATCATATTTCACCATGATATCAATGCTGAAACTGATCAGGAAAAGAAAAAAAATTGGGTAGGTCACTGGCTGAGAAGAAACTGCCTACTGAAGGATGCACTGGAAGGAATGGTAAATGGGAGAAGAGTTCAGGGCAGAAATCAAATAATAGACGACATTAAGATATATGGATCATATGCAGAGATTTTGAGGAAGGCAGAAAATAGGAAAGACTGGAGAATGCTGGGTTTGCAGAGTCCTTAAGTAGAACACTATGAATGACTGATGATATCTCTGACTGTCTCTGTAGAATGCTATTTCTTTTAGTCCATTGGGCAGATATTAGGAAAATATCCTCTCAACACTTCCATTGTAACTTGGGATAGAGAAATAGAATTGACATAATTTTAGAAGTTCTGAGAAAACTTCAATAGTCATAGAACTATTAAAACTGAATTTGCACCATTGTTTATTGAAAGTTATTCAAAAAGTGATTAAAGTGATTCAAAATTGACTTGATTGGCATATCTTTGTGCATGACAGAATTGATCGAATAGCTTAGAATCATCAATAGAGACATTTTTAGAATGTAAGAATTTATTGCATGTCAATAGATAATCAATTTTTTTTATGTCTTTGAGCGCCAACTATTGAAATCAGTTAAATTCTTCCATCTGTTAACATTTCTTGAGATATCCTATGGAAATTTCATAGAAATTAATTACATTTTCATGAAAATGTTTACATTCTGTACAGAATCCATTTTCAGAAATTTTACTTTCAGTAGCAAGAACTGATTTTTCAGCTTATCATGCAAACAAACGAGAACTGACATGAGCAAGTCAGACTCCCACAATAGAATTATTTTCCCTTTCAACAGTTGAGATTTTAGAGTAGAAGACATACATTATTGAGTGAAGAAACCAAAGACACAGTTCTGAGAACTTATTTATAAAACTTTATCATCACTTGCACAGACAGAAACTATGATTTCACAGCTGGGAACATTCTAATTAGCCTTTCTAGGGCAGCAAATAAACTTAACCAATTGAAGGGATGAGAATGGGATAGTCCAAAGCCACACTTTTAACAAAAATGTTTTTTTTTTTGTGCGAGTTTATTTCTTACACATATGGAAGATACTATTAAAATGTTTAAAAAAAAAATTACTCAACAAAATTTATTAGTGTAAATATAAGCCAAACAAATTATGATACTGCATCTAATAACATTGGAATCTAAACCTTTAACACGTTCTCTTGTAAAATTTTGTCTGTGTGGTTTAGGGCTATATCATTCTTCGATTTTCAGTCACATAGATCACAATGGCAGTTTGTGAGCACGTCTCAGATATGACTTCCCAGAACAATTATGAAATTCTGAGAAATCCCATTCGAGTCATGGCCAGCATTGCTGTCAGAAGAAATATTGCTGACAATTTCCATATCTGTCCTTCTTTCAATGCAATAGACGCAGATACTGTATCTTGTTGTTTTTTTGAGAAGTATGAAGCTCCTGAATCCATTCATTCATACATTCATTCATTTATTTTATTCCATATGTCTTACATGAGCAATGAAGCTTTAAGATGTGGAACAAGTCAAAATTTTATTATATATTACAATTACAATTTTTACAGTTTTACAATTTAGTGATTTTCTACAATTTTTACAATTTTGTGCAATTTTTTACAATATTTTGGCGAGATGCAGTGAGATGAGATGAGGTCCAAGGATTTGCCAAAATATTACCCGGCATTTGCCTTTTGGATGTGGAAACCTCGGAAAAACCCAACCAGGTAATCAAATCAAAGGGGTTGATGCTGAGGACTCGCCATATACCATCCGGCTTCAGTCCCACGGCTGTGGAAAACCTCGGAGGAAACCAAAGACCAAAGGGGGATCCAACCCAAGCCCGAACACAGCTCCGGATCAGCAGCCCAGCAAGTCTTCCGACTGAGCTACATCGATGGCTCTACTAAAAGTATACAATACATAGCCAATCAGATTATTAAATTTACAAACGCAAACGATCATTCATAAGTTGAGCTATATGTATAATACAAAACAAGTAAGTTAATTAAATTCAAGGCATAAACAACTCAACCAGTTGTGATACACAGAAATTGATAATACATATCATGCAAACTACTTCAAATTACAAACACAAACAATTTATCAACAGAGCTACACAGATTACTATTCAATTTAAAGCATATACAATTCATCCATATATCAGCAATACAGGCAAAAATCATTCAGGAAATAGAAGTGTGTAGAAAATTTTGACGACACAAGGTAAAATACTGTACATCATACTGAAGTACATTCTTTCTCATGTGGGTCTATTTGGTATTGAAGAAGCAGACTTCTTAGCTAAACAAGGTTCTACATCATCAGTCCATTTTCCATGGATCCAGTCATCTGCAGGTATTACAGGTGCTCCTTTTTTGAAGCTACATCCTCTCCACACAGAGAGCACCCTGTTCCTCTCTTCCTTTGAAAGTGTTAATCTAAACCAGTGGTCGTCAGTACTCGCTGAAATGGGTAAAGGGTAAGCGGAGCAACATGATTTCCCCCATCGTGCAACAGGAAGAGGTAGAGAGCATACCTGCCAGCAGCCACGAATGCACGCTGGTGCTGTAAGAGACCCGCTGGTAAGAGACGCTAGCCCGAGAGTGCATTGAGTTGACGACCGCTGATCTAAGCAGTCATAACCTGTTTCCAAAGTGAAAAGTGCTACCACCGTTCTTCGTGATCATGCATATGAAATTATGGTATATCCACTGCCAGCTGGATCGCATCCTATGGCTGCTTACACTGCCTGCTCAAGTAACACTTATGTGAGAGTAGCCACTATGTGGTAGGTATTGCACACCACTATTAGGGATAATGTTAATAGCTGTGTGCACTATCTGCCACCTAGCAGCAAAATAACTTTGAGCAGGCAGTTTACACAGCCATAGGATGTGATCCAGCAGGCAATGGGTATATCTTAAGCTACACATGCCCCCTTTCTCCACCAGATGTCGCTAAATTAGCAACAGACAACAAAATCCTTTCCAAAGAAATTGTGAAGGTAAAAAAAAAAGTTTCTCATTCGGATGTACAGGCAGGGACCACTTTAAAATTAAATAAATTTTTAGTAAAAGAATTCATGGGCCTTTATTTGAAAACAAACTGGACATTATTTATTTATTTATTTGTTTATTTAACCTGGTAGAGATAAGGCCATCAGGCCTTCTCGTCCCATCTACTAGGGGATTACAACTACAATATTAAGAATGCAATTACAATTAATATTAAATTTACAAATACAATAAAAATCAAAGCACTAAAAGATTAACTGATTAATAAAAGCTAGACAGTTTATTGTAAAAGTTAAGAAGAGAAAAGCATTTCTTTTATTGATTAGGTAAAAATTAAACATACTCTATGCAGTAAGAAAATGCTTAATAAGCTTGCTTTTGAACGCTACTAAATTCCGACAGTCTCTGATGTCACTGGGTAGGGTAGTCCACAAGCGCGAGAGCGAGATTATGTATGATGATGAATACGATGATGTCTTATGTGTTGGTATGGCTAGTATGCAGCTATTTTGCGTGCGTGTGAAGAGATTATGATATGATGACAGGTAACTGAAACGGGAGGCAAGGTAGGTAGGTGTAGAAGTGTGAAGGACTTGGAAAAGGAGAACAAGAGAATGAAAATTTCTACGTTCTAATGGCATTCACCTAGAAGAATTATTAGATTTTCTCCATAATTTTTTTGTGTACAATATAATGGCAAATGAGACAGTCATGTTAGTATTGACTGACAAACTTTTCATAAAGAGAAATCATAAATAACAAAATTATTCCTACTTTTCGTTGAATCCCAAGCCCCTATGTGCTCAACCACATCAGCAAGAGGTGGACAGTCACTTCTGAAGAAGATTGCTGCTGTATTTTGAGAAGATTCGTTGCAGATATTATAGCCACTACAGAAATATTTTAAATGCATGTATGTATTTATTAACACTACAATTGGGTACACACCCAGTGATATATAATTATATTAATAAATTTTGCAATAATTACAGCAATAAAAAAATAAAATAAAGTAAATTTAATTATAACTATAAATAAATGCAGTAAACCTAGGACTATAAATAAAAACTACGCTCTAATAATGCCTATTATAAGCAAAAGTAAACCTAACTATTATCAACTTAAGTAATTGCATATCACATGCTAGAATGTTTCACAGATAATTCACTCACCAAGTACTACAGGGAGCATGCATGCATCTTCAAACAGAGCGCTCTGGTGGGGTTTCGATGCAAAACTCTGGTACGTATAGTGAATGCTATGCTAGTTAGGGCGGTACGGCTTCTTTCTTTCAAGTGTAACATCATATCATGTACATTATGATATTTTTCTTCATCTTACGATGTTTGGTGACGTATACACGTCCGTTGATGTGACATATTAATGAATTTAAATACTATTATAGTCACAATCATGCCATGGAGGTTGTGAAATTTTTCTTTCATACCATGGCATGATTGTAACTATAATAGTATTTAAATTCATCATTATGATATTGTGTTTGTGTAATGGAAGTTACAATTAAAAATGGGTTTGCATATATTGACTACACAGATAGCCACAAGTCAATAGCGGAGAAAGCACAGAAATTAAAAGAGAGTGGCCCTGAAATAATATTCTTCATTAACAGGATTGGAACGTCTTTCATTGGGTAATAATACACAAGACACAGACTTGGCTTTGTGCTACTCCTGATGGGTTGGTTCTATGGAGCATTTCTCAGGTTTTGGAAATAATGTGTCCCATTTCTTGCAAAGACAGACCTACTATTGAACTTTCCAGTACCGGTACCATAAATATTAAGTACTTACAAAGGGATTAGATGGTATCGGTACTTTGACACTGAAAAATAGCCATATCTATGCTAGTGTCAGATAATATTATTTATTGTATGACACAGAACTTAAGAAGCTGGATTTGTTGTTTATTATACTGTATTTATTAACATTCCATGGTATTCGTACATTGCTTCACAGCTAGAATATGGAACAAGTCAAAAAAACTTAATACTACTATAAAGTCTTAATTTATAGTCACAGTCTAGTTGAAATATATACAGAATAGGTTTACAATATAGTCTACTAGTACAACACAAAGTTTTAGTATCAATTTCATGAAGCGTTGTTGAATGTCAAATTCACCTACAGAGTAGAAGGCATGAGAAATTAAGTACTTCTTTAATTTGGCCCTAAAGAATCTTATGTTTGAGTTTCATATTTTATATCCATAGGGAAGCCATTACAAATTTTTACTGCCATATAACACACTCTTTTTTATAGCACGATAGACTTGCCGATGGAGTATTAAAGTCATTTTTTGACACGTATTTATGCTATGAACTGTTGAATTTGTTACAAAATTTTCACGATTACATACGAGGAAGAGTATTAATGAAAAAATATACTGACAAGCCATGGGCATTATTTGTAGTTTTCTGAAAATAGTCCTACACAATTCCCTAGATTTGGTACCTACTATTATTCTAACTACTCTTTTTTATAGTACGAATATATTGTTACTATCTGTGAAATTTCCCAACAATATTATTCCAAAACTCATTACCGATTGGAAGTATGCAAAGTATATTGTTTTTAAGGTATTGATATTTACTATCTCTTGCATAGATCTAATAGCAAAACATGCTGAATTTAGTTTGGGGGTAATTTCTTTGAGCAAAATTTTGTATAATCATGGAAAATTAGAATTAAGGAATGAAGAAATTGTAAAAATTTGGAAAGATCGTTCTCAACAATGTCTCTGGCCACCTAACAAAAAAATAAGTAATGAGATTAGAGCAACACATGAAAAAACAAAGAAAATTTGCAGTAATGATGACGAAAGTTTTGACATGTTACATCTAGAGACAGTGATGAATAAAATTCAGGTCACAATGAAATTTCATTGGAGGTGTTAAGAAGTGCAGCTCCCAACTGCATTCACTGGATGTATAGAGTAATTATAAGAATATGGGAGGAGAAAATTGCTCCAGAAGATTGGAGAAAAGGTATCACTGTGGCAATTTCTAAGAAAGGATATTTAAAAAAAAGTCATTATAGAGGAATTAGTTTATTAAACCACATTTTAAAAATATATGAAAGAATATTGGCAGGTAAATTGAACAGAATTCTGAAGAAAAGTTAAAAGAGGGACAACATGCATTTAGACAGATTTTTATATTGATCACTATTATTATAAAATTCTTGATTTCTTACCATGTTTTATTCGATTTAAATCTTATTTACAGTATTCTTTGTCATGTGGAAACTTCACAAGT
The DNA here is from genome assembly GCF_040183065.1 of Periplaneta americana. Classification (NCBI taxonomy): domain Eukaryota; kingdom Metazoa; phylum Arthropoda; class Insecta; order Blattodea; family Blattidae; genus Periplaneta; species Periplaneta americana. Next base: position 28,405,425 of record NC_091126.1, read on the forward strand.
TGGGGAAGACATGAATTAAATTAAATTAAAAAAAAAATTCAATCAATGATATTTATTTTCACAAGAGAAGTATCCTAATTGAAAATAATTGGAGAGAAGAAAAAGATATAATAATGATTTTTATAAACATAGGTAGGAAAGACTTATGATACAATCAAGGGAGAAAAAATTTGGGAAGCACTAACAAATTTAGGAGTAGCAGACTACATAGTGAACAGATTGAAGGACATTTATTACAATTTAAAATGTTGTGTTAGAACACCAAACGGTCAAACAGATTGGTTAGAACCAAAGAATGGAGTACTGCAAGGAAATGTCTTATCACATATTCTTTTTAATATTGAATAACTCTTCTCGGGTTCTCAGCCAGGTGAGTTGGAGATTTTCTTCCAAGCTTTCGACGGCTAGCATGAAATGACAGCATGGAATGAAGAAGATGGCAGAGCTAGCCATCGAAAGCTTGGAAGCAAATCTCCAACTCACCTGGCTGAGAACCCGAGAAGAGTTATTCAATATTAAAAAGAATCAAGGAATGTAGAAGATGGCAGAGCTAGCCGTCGAAAGCTTGGAAGCTAATCTCCAACTCACCTGGCTGAGAACCCGAGAAGAGTTATTCTACATCAAACGCCGGGAAAGCCTCAAGTCATACATTGTTCACCTTTTTAATATTGTTATGAACGAGATACGGAGTAAAATATTAGGAGAAAATTATATAGCAGATACAAAAATAGTGATTTATGCTGGTGATATAACGATTTGGAGAGAAAATGAACAAGAATTAGAAATTAGACTGATAAATTGGAATACTGTAATAAATGAATATGGAATAAAAATAAATTAAGAAAAACTACAGCAATGAAAATGGCTAGAACACCAAAATCAAAGCTCAGAATTAAATTAAATCGAAAATATTTAGAGAAAGTAGGAAATTTCAAGTATTTGGGAAGTGAAGTGAATAACATGAAATTATTAGAAGAATACAGTATAGTCACAGTCTACTATAAACAGTCACGAAGCTTGAGTTTTGAGGGGTGCTAGAAACAATAGACTGTGACGGTACTATTTTGCATTGCCTGTAATGAGGCAATATTAGCGATCCTAGTGGTGAGCAACTAGCTAATGTTTGCATATTTACTATGTATTGAGCTTCGCGACTGTATATACTAGAATGTGGTATAGTGGTAGATGTTACCAATAAGTGAAAGGTTTTCTATTTGGTGGAGACATATCTGGAAAGTGCAAGGAAATCATGTGTAATTCATATTTTAAAGCAGTCTTGGCATACGTAGTGGAAACATGGACAATGACAAAGCAGCCATGGCCAGTAATAATTGGACATGGCAGCAGCACATTTTCGGGGTAGTTCTGCAATTAAGTTAGGTTCCTTTAAAAATTTCACCCACTTAGATTTTTTTCCTTCTTCTAGCGTTTGAAAGTTAAAAGTTGTGGTTAGTTTTATTTTTTATCAATCATTTTATGGATTCATATGAAAATTTATGTTCTTTTGGATGGTTTATATCCTTTCTTAACCTGCATACCAGCTCATTCATTTCTGCTTCTTGCACAATGAGCTGGAATGTACTGTAGAATTGTAATTTTATGTAATATTTCAAGAGGTTTGAGTCATAAGACAACATAACTCAATAAATTGGTAGCGAAAGAAGACATAGATGGATTTGGTATTATGGAAGCTGACATCTCCGAAGATCAGAAAACATATCTACAGAAATATCAATTTCATTAAATAGGCAACTCTGAAAATTTTCTCTCCATTTCAGGAGCACAAAACCATGTGTTGGCAAATGCTACTGAATTGACTGCGATGTTGCAATTTTTTCTAGAAACAAAACTGATCTTCTGCTAAATAAAAACAAATAACACAAAATAGCAAAGGAAATTTTTTTCCTCATATCTTAAGGATTTACTCTCTTTGAACACATTCCACCACGTATACTTGTGTAAAAATTTAATCTGTTTTTCTTCCAATTCAGCAGTAGTGGAATAGTGTTTAATGAACTTTTGGAGTGTGTGTAGTGACCGTTTAGAATAAAGAAGACTTTTATTTGAAGTTCAGACCGTATAGGTCAGTTTCTATCTGATGCTTTTCCAATTCACTGCGGGCTAAAGCAGGGAGATGCATTGTCACCTCTACTTTTTAACTTCGCTCTAGAATATGCCATTAGGAAAGTTCAGGATAACACAGAGGGTTTGGAATTGAACAGGTTACATCAGCTTCTTGTCTATGTGGATGACTTGAATATGTTAGCAGAAAATTCACAAACGATTAGGGAAAACACGGAAATTCTACTTGAAGGAAGGAAAGCGATAGGGTTGGAAGTAAATCTCGAAAAGACTGAGCATATGATTATGTCTCGTGACCAGAATATTGTACGAAATGGAACTATAAAAATTGGAGATTTATCCTTCGAAGAGGTGCAAAAATTCAAATATATTGGAGCAACAGTAACAAATATAAATGACACTCGGGAGGAAATTAAATGCAGATTATTATTATTATTATTATTATTATTATTATTATTATTATTATTATTATTATTATTATTATTATTATTATTATTCGGTTGAGAAGCTTTTGTCATCTAGTCTGCTGTCAAAAATCTGAAAATTAGAATTTATAAAACAGTTATATTACCTGTTGTTCTTTAGGGTTGTGAAACGGACTCTCACTTTGAGAGAGGAACATAGATTAAGTGTGTTTCAGAATAAGGTTCTTAGGAAAATATTTGGGGCTAAGAGGGATGAAGTTAGAGGAGAAGGGAAAAAGTTACACAACGCAGAGCTGCATGCATTGTATTCTTCACCTGACATAATTAGGAACATTAAATCCAGACGTTTGAGATTGGCAAGGCATGTAGCACGTATGGGCGAATCCAGAAATACATATAGAGTGTTAGTTGGGAGGCCGGCGGGAGAAAGACCTTTGGGGAGGCCGAGACGTAGATGGGAAGATAATATTAAAATGGATTTGAGGGAGGTAGGATATGATGGTAGAGACTGGATTAATCTTGCTCAGGATAGGGATCAATGGCGGGCTTATGTGAGGGTGGCAATGAACCTCCGGGTTCCTTAAAAGCCAGTAAGTAAGTAAGTAAGTAAGTTTATTTGAAGTTCAATCTGTATCAGGTTTGGATAAATCTTTATCACCTGAAAGGGAAATAACAGGTACAGAACACTAAGCTTTCTTTTTTCTTTAAATGATACGAACATAATGGAGTAAAGTTTTTAAACAATGGCAGGATTGTGAATTTGTGAAAAGAAAGACATCTATTATCAGTTGTGCAAAATTTACCTAGCACAATGTTACATACCGGTACAATATATTAATTGTTTTACATTTGTTCTCACATTTACAGCAGGCGCTTGGTGAAACTTTTCCTCCACATTAAAGGACTACTTTCACATATCTTCCGAATCCCATGTATCCAAAGTCATATAGTATAGCCGTACAATCACGACTTCAGTCATCCTTCGTCTTGCTTGTCTTCATTTACCTTCTCCCAGCCTGTAATTCCTTTCTCCTGATAAATTATCTATACCTGTAAAATTACGGAAGATTTTGAGACATTCATTAAAATGAGTAAACAACAAAGAAAGAAATTAACGTTCAAATGCATTCCATCAGAGAGCAATTTGAATTTGATATAACCCAAGTCTTGAAAGCAGACCATATGTCATTACTTAGTTAAAGAACATGCGGGATTCTTTTAGTATAGGATATCGCTTAATTTTCGTCAAGTTTGACAAACGATTCTGACGTCACAACATGACCGACGTAAACCAACACGACGAGTAAATAAAACTCACTGAGATATCACCTCAACTAACCCACTAACCTTCTCACGTAAGTCGACCTCATGTCACTGAGATATCACCTCAACTAACCCACTAACCTTCCCACATAAGTTGACCTCATGTCACTAAGATATCACCTCAACTAACCCACTAACCTTCTCACATACATCGACCTCATGTCACTGAGATATCACCTCAACTAACCCACTAACCTTCTCACATACGTCGACCTCATGTCACTGAGATATCACCTCAACTAACCCACTAACCTTCTCACATAAGTTGACCTCATTTCACTGAGATATCACCTCAACTAACCCACTAGACTTCTCACATACGTCGACCTCATGTCACTGAGATATCACCTCAACTAACCCACTAAACTTCTCACATAAGTCGACCTCATGTCACTGAGATATCACCTCAACTAACCGACTAATCTTCTCACATACGTCGACCTCATGTCACTGAGATATCATCTCAACTAACCCACTAACCTTCTCACATAAGTTGACCTCATGTCACTGAGATATCACCTCAACTAACCCACTAACCTTCTCACATACATCGACCTCATGTCACTGAGATATCACCTCAACTAACCCACTAACCTTCTCACATACAGTGAATCAATTTAATATTGGGCCAATGTCGTACTACCACTTTGTAGATCTTTATTCGACATTTGAAACAAACATATACAAGAAATTCAAGCTCAGAACATTATTTCAATTTAAACAACACAAACTTACTTCGTAAAAAAATACAAATTGTTACTTGAAGAGCTACAACGACTCTCTGAAAAAATAACCTAATATATATGCACACAATTTAATATTGTGCCAGATAAATTAAATGTTTCGTCGTATGTACAAAAATTTAATCCATATAATTTAGTTTGATTCCCTTTCTGTCTAAATGATCGCCCTCAACCGTTGCGGCATATTCTCAATTATTTTCCGGGTATAATTTGAATCAATAAATGCCCACTCTTCCTGCAGTCTCCTTTTGGGCCCACGTTTTGATTTTATTAGTCTCCTTTTCAGCTTTTTCCAACAATTTTTCGATTAGGTTTAAGTATGGACTTTGTGGAGGTGTTCCTATTACTTTTGGGCAGTTATATAAGAACCACATTCTGTTCTTCCAAGCTTTATGTTTTGGGTCGTTGTCCTGGTAGAACTTAAAAGTGTCTCTAATACTCAACTTTTCAGCACTCTTATGAAGATTGCTCTTCAGGAGATTCAGATAGTCATTTTGATTCATTTTACCCCCGATGAAGGCCATATCCCCTATCCCAGCTGAAGATATGCACCCCAGACCATCACATGTTTAACTGTAGGTTGCAAGTATTTAGTTTTTAGTTCGTCATTTACTCTGTACCATACAGTTATCCTACCATCGGAACCAAAAACATTTACCTTATTTTCATCCGTAAAAAGCACATCTTTCCACCAGTTTTTATCCTTATTAACATATACTTTTGCGAATTGAAGTCTCTTCCTTCTATTCAATTTACTTATGTATGGCTTTTTTCTGGCAGCTCTGCCATTATACCCTGCTTCCCTAATTACACAACGCACTGTCTCTGGATATACTTTCTTATTAAACCTGTCCACAATTCGGAAGCACGTTTTGGTGCACTTATTCTTGGATTAGTTTGAACCATTCTCAGTACGAACCGTTCTTCTCGCTCAGATATTTTCTTTAGTTGACCTGTTTGTGGTATACTCTCTAACCTATCCTCTTTTTCGTATCGTCTTATAGTATTTCCAACACTACTCTTGAACAAATTTAGCATATTGCCTATTTGTCTTTAACTTTTATCTCTTGCAAGATGGTATACAATCAGTTGCCGCTGCTCAATCGTAATGTTGGGTCCTCTTCGCCCCATACCATTCTTGTAAGCTTCGGTACATCCTCATAATGCAGAGACCGCACCTGACTCCACCTGAGACTGAACTGAATACCTTGACTGGATAATAACACTGATCGGCCCAATATTAAATTGAAGCACTCTTATGATATTTGAAGAAAAATAATGCAAATAATGTCTCCTGATAATTGAAATATTTTTACCACATTATAGTGACTATAGTACAATACACACTTTTCTTACTTTTAATTGCACAATATATTTATATGCATCTATTTTGCAATGTATTTATATTTTAATGCAAAGTGTGATTCTGCACATATAGTAAGATATTATTGGCCCAATATTAAATTGATTCACTGTACGTCGACCTCATGTCACTGAGATATCACCTCAACTAACCCACTAACCTTCTCACATAAGTTGACCTCATGTCACTGAGATATCACCTCAACTAACCCACTAACCTTCTCACATACGTCGACCTCATGTCACTGAGATATCACCTCAACTAACCCACTAACCTTCTCACATAAATTGACCTCATGTCACTGAGATATCATCTCAACTAACCCACTAACATTCTCACATACGTCGACCTCATGTCACTGAGATATCACCTCAACTAACCCACTAACCTTCTCACATACGTCGACCTCATGTAACTGAGATATCACCTCAACTAACCCACTAACCTTCTCACATAAGTTGACCTCATGTCACTGAGATATCACCTCAACTAACCCACTAACCTTCTCACATAAGTTGACCTCATGTTACTGAGATATCACCTCAACTAACTCACTAACCTTCTCACATACGTCGACCTCATGTCACTGAGATATCACCTCAACTAACCCACTAACCTTCTCACATAAGTTGACCTCATGTCACTGAGATATAACCTCAACTAACTCACTAACCTTCTCACATAATTTGACCTCATGTCACTGAGATATCACCTCAACTAACCCACTAACCTTCTCACATACATCGATCTCATGTTACTGAGATATCACCTAAACTAACCCACTAACCTTCTCACATACGTCGACCTCATGTCACTGAGATATCACCTCAACTAACCCATTAACCTTCTCACATACGTCGACCTCATGTAACTGAGATATCACCTCAACTAACCCACTAACCTTCTCACATAAGTTGACCTCATGTCACTGAGATATCACCTCAACTAACCCACTAACTTTCTCACATACGTCGACCTCATATCACTGAGATATCACCTCAACTAACCCACTAACCTTCTCACAAATGTTGACCTCATGTTACTGAGATATCACCTCAACTAACCCACTAACCTTCTCACATACGTCGACCTCATGTCACTGAGATATCACCTCAACTAACCCACTAACCTTCTCACATACGTCGACCTCATGTCACTGAGATATCACCTCAACTAACCCACTAACCTTCTCACATACGTTGACCTCATGTCACTGAGATATCACCTCAACTAACCCACTAACCTTCTCACATAAATTGACCTCATGTCACTGAGATATCACCTCAACTAACCCACTAACCTTCTCACATACGTCGACCTCATGTCACTGAGATATCACCTCAACTAACCCACTAACCTTCTCACATACGTCGACCTCATGTCATTGAGATATTACCTCAACTAACCCACTAACCTTCTCACATACGTCGACCTCATGTCACTGAGATATCACCTCAACTAACCCACTAACCTTCTCACATAAATTGACCTCATGTCACTGAGATATCACCTCAACTAACCCACTAACCTTCTCACATACGTCGACCTCATGTCACTGATATATCACCTCAACTAACCCACTAACCTTTTCACATACGTCGACCTCATGTCACTGAGATATCACCTCAACTAACCCACTAACCTTCTCACATACGTCGACCTCATGTCACTGAGATATCACCTCAACTAACCCACTAACCTTCTCACATAAGTTGACCTCATGTCACCGAGATATCACCTCAACTAACCCACTAACCTTCTCACATAAGTTGACCTCATGTCACTGAGATATCACCTCAACTTACCCACTAACCTTCTCACATAAGTTGACCTCATGTCACTGAGATATCACCTCAACTAACCCACTAACCTTCTCACATACGTCGACCTCATGTCACTGGGATATAACCTCAACTAACCCACTAACCTTCTCACATACGTCGACCTCATGTAACTGATATATCACCTCAACTATCCCACTAACCTTCTCACATAAGTTGACCTCATGTCACTGAGATATCACCTCAACTAACCCACTAACCTTCTCACATATGTCGACCTCATGTCACTGAGATATCACCTCAACTAACCCACTAACCTTCTCACATAAATTGACCTCATGTCACTGAGATATCACCTCAACTAACCCACTAACCTTCTCACATACGTCGACCTCATGTCACTGAGATATCACCTCAACTAACCCACTAACCTTCTCACATACGTCGACCTCATGTCATTGAGATATTACCTCAACTAACCCACTAACCTTCTCACATACGGCGACCTCATGTCACTGAGATATCACCTCAACTAACCCACTAACCTTCTCACATACGTCGACCTCATGTCACTGAGATATCACCTCAACTAACCCACTAACCTTCTCACATAAATTGACCTCATGTCACTGAGATATCACCTCAACTAACCCACTAACCTTCTCACATACGTCGACCTCATGTCACTGATATATCACCTCAACTAACCCACTAACCTTTTCACATACGTCGACCTCATGTCACTGAGATATTACCTCAACTAACCCACTAACCTTCTCACATACGTCGACCTCATATCACTGAGATATCACCTCAACTAACCCACTAACCTTCTCACATAAGTTGACCTCATGTCACTGAGATATCACCTCAACTAACCCACTAACCTTCTCACATAAGTTGACCTCATGTCACTGAGATATCACCTCAACTTACCCACTAACCTTCTCACATAAGTTGACCTCATGTCACTGAGATATCACCTCAACTAACCCACTAACCTTCTCACATACGTCGACCTCATGTCACTGGGATATAACCTCAACTAACCCACTAACCTTCTCACATACGTCGACCTCATGTAACTGAGATATCACCTCAACTAACCCACTAACCTTCTCACATAAGTTGACCTCATGTCACTGAGATATCACCTCAACTAACCCACTAACCTTCTCACATATGTCGACCTCATGTCACTGAGATATCACCTCAACTAACCCACTAACCTTCTCACATAAGTTGACCTCATGTCACTGAGATATCACCTCAACTAACCCACTAACCTTCTCACATATGTTGACTTCATGTCACTGAGATATCACCTCAACTAACCCACTAACCTTCTCACAAAAGTTGACCTCATGTCACTAAGATATCACCTCAACTAACCCACTAACTTTCTCGCATACTTCGACCACATGACATCACCCCATTCTCCAATGTAGCTAACATTTATTCTCGTAAACACACTACCGATATCCTATAGTCATATAGACCCAAACATGCAATGTACCTACCTTTATAAAACAAATCTCTATCATAATTCTAACACTATAAATTGAGGAAAGAAATGTTTAAAGTCACGCAGCCCATTCAGCTTGCATATCATGTTCCCGTGCATACAATCTGCGCAACGAATTCTTATCAAGTGCGCACTACTGGTGTAGACAGGGTGAAAGGCAGGTGTGGAAGCTCAGGTTGTGTGCAGTGCCAACAATGTCACTCCAAGACATAGGATGAAAGGACATACACTCAAACATTGATCTTCGATGCCTACGAATTTTTTCAAGCCTCAGGTCTCGATTTCATAGTTTGCATGCTGCAAAACTGCTATCAATATTTGGTTCAATATATGTTTGCAAATAAAATGTTTTCAGTCATGAAGAGATAAGAAGCCCGCAAAGATCTAGTCTAACATAACTTCTAAAATATTGTAAATAGATAAAGAAGTAGAAATTCACAATGGTCATATGTATACCTCATTTTATTTCAAGGAGTGCAGTTCGGTGGCTCCTTTGAACACCCACTTACAGATTTATGACTTACTACACAAACAACTCTGACAATTCCATCCTGTCCCCTCGTCCCAACATTGCACATTTGCCACAGTCATCCTGGTGACCCTCGAAATTATGCAGTGAAACTGACGGGATTCTTGGAATTCGGAAAAGATGCGACAACTCTGCCTCCACGTGGATTTGAGGAGAGCCTGTCAATTCTTCTAAACGAAGGTTGTGATTGGTTACTAACAGGAGAAGACAAGATTTCCGTCACAGTAAGGAAGACATTTATTTATGACAACCAATTAGTAGCGGGTAGTAGAAGGTCTGTCGGCAAAGTCTTTTCTATGAAACTGCACTCCATGAAATAAAATAAAGTATACCAATGTCATATGTGTACTTATCTTTCCCATAAATGTTTTGTTTTCAATATAGTGTGTTTCATTTTATTTTGGCTCACAAATCTGAGAGTTGTAAGTGAATACAATCTTCAGTGAATTATCATCATATTTATTTCATACATACAGTTATTGGTTATTCCAGTCATTTCCAACTGAATGCTCTGTGACGTCACAACAGGCTTCTCTCGTTCTCCGTAGCAATATCTAGGTAGATACTATGGAGCAGATCGCAACGCGAAGCAGTGATGTATGGCAAACAAGTAGGCCTAGAACAGAGTGTTTGCAGTAATAATATCGTAGTCTATTAGGAATGAAGTAGGTACAAGCTATTATAGTTAAATAATTATGGTATTTTTCTACCATATTTAATGTACACTAAGTTCATGTGGAACTTATAAATCATGTTAAAATGATAAATAATAAGTAAACTACTTGTAAAGAAATGAAAATGGACACATTTCAACTTTCTTGCTAATAACGTAATAACAAACACAAATAACTTGAAAATATGATAAATAACAATTTAAAACAATATACCCCAATGAACTACTTGCATAAAAATGAAAATGGACACATTACAAATTTCTTGCAAATAACAAACACAAGAACTTGTAGGTGGATAATATGAAAAACAATTTACTATTTATGCCTATTATATAACCTAATGTTACATTCTATTGAGTTATATTTTCACTTGTTTTTCTGGATTTCTGAATTCTTTTTAACCTTAGTCTTTCAGTATTCGGGCAAAAAGAGCAAGTCACAGATAACCTAAGCACAGATTGCAAACTTTGATCTGACATTTGGTTTCTGTGACTAAGTTTGCTTACTTTCAAGAAAGAGAAAAGCTGCTCGCATACATATGTGGAGCCAACATGCACAACATTCGAGCCAACAACTTCAATAATCAAATATGAAAATATACTTTTCTCTGGCAAACAAAACTGTGCACACATATTTTGTTAAAAAAAAAATCGAAGACCCTGAGGTAAATTATAGCCTTATTTTATTCGATTTGACGTGGAATGACTCATATGGTGATTTGCCTTACAGTTGGGAAAAATCTCGGAAGAAACCAACCAGGTAATCTACCCATGCGATTATTATAACCATCACCATCACTATTATATTCATGTAGCCCAGAGATGGGCAGATTCCTACACTGTACAAAATTGAAATGACATATATATATATATATATATATATATATATATATATATATATATATATATATATACACAGAGTGAACCGTAAGTAATGACATTAATTTCAAGGGGTTATTCTTTGAGATATTTAAAAAAAATTTAATTCGATTTTGCTCGTTTTTACTTCCTTTCCAAGATAAAAATTGTTTTATGTCAAACATTTCATAGCGTATTTTGGAAAAGTCATTTAATTCCTAATATGCTCAGTCAATGTAAGGGGGCAGTGTATTATGACAATACATTATTGAAAGAATTTAGTTTCGCCGTTTCAATATACAGAAATTTGACCCGAACAAATGTAACATTTTAAAATTCCTTTCCAGAACGAAAAGTTTCATTTATTCGGATCAAATTTCTGCACATTTAAATGACAAAACTAAAATTCTTTCAATAATTTATTATCATAATACACTTCCCTCTTAAATTGACTGAGCATTTTGGGAATTAAACTAATGGTTTTCCGAAAACACGCTAGGAAATATTTCACACAAAACTATTTTTATTTCGAAAAGGAAGCAAAAACAAACAAAACTGTAGGTATTAAAATTTTTGCTTGAAATTGTATTGTATTGTATTTATTAACATTCCATGGTATTCATACATGCTTACAGCTAGAATATGGAACAAGTCAAAAAACTTAATACTATTATAAAATCTTAATTTATAGTCACAGTCTAGATGAAATATATACAGACGAGATTTACAATATAGTCTACTAGTACAACATATAGTTTTAGTATCAATTTCATGAAGTGTTATTGAATGTCATGAATTCACCTACAGAATAGAAGGCGTGAGAAATTAGGTACTTCTTTAATTTGGCCCTAAATAATTTTATGTTTTGAGTTTATTTTTTTATATCGATAGGGAGGCTATTAAAAATTTTTACTGCCATATAACGCACTCCTTTTTGATAGCACGATAGACTTGCCGATGGAGTATGAAAGTCATTTTGTTGACGTGTATTTATGCTATGAACTGTTGAATTAGTTACAAAGTTTTCACGATTACATACGAGGAAGACTGTTAATGAAAAGATATACTGACAAGCCATGGGCATTATTTGTAGTTTTTTGAAAATAGTCCTACACGATTCCCTAGATTTGGCACCTACAATTATTCTAATTACTCTTTTTTGTAATAGAAATATATTGTTACTATCTGTGGAATTTCCCCAGAATATTATTCCAAAACTCATTACCGAGTGGAAGTATGCAAAGTATATTGTTTTTAAGGTATTGATATTTACTATCTTTTGCATAGATCTAATAGCAAAACAAGCTGAATTTAGTTTGGGGGTAATTTCTTTAATATGATTTTTCCAATTTAACACATTATCGATTTTTAAGCCAAGAAATTTTGTTGTTGTTGTTTCTAATAGGGATCTGTTGTTAATTATTGCGCTAGAAATTTGCGACGTTGAATTTGGACAGGATTTAAATTGAATTATGTTAGTTTTGTTACAATTTATTACTAATTTATTGACTGAGAACCAGGCTATCTCAAAGAATAACTCCTTGAAATTAATGGCAATACTTACGTTTCACCGTGTATATATTTCACTCTTGAAGAGCTGATTCTCATCCAAAGTGGTGCCATAACACGTGAGCGTGGTTTAACGATGAGAGAGTTGTTTCGATGGTGGAAATAAAGTGAAATAAATTATGTATATAAGTAGCTTTAAAAGTTTAAACAATTGAATTATTTATATTTTAGACATATTTTTTTTATTTACTCGACCTAATAATGTTAGCTCACATGACGTAAAGAAATGCTTCTTTGAAAACAAAATCAAAATTTTTTCTGAAAGAATTATCTCTAATATTGCGTAGGTCCTAACATACTCAAACTACACAGTATGATTAAATAAACTTCCTTCTCCTTAAGTTCATCATTGCGAGGATCATTCAAAAGGGCCTTCAATACACTCCCACGATATCTGCATAATGGAATTTTCTAACAATAATAAATTACTTTTCTTCAAATTAAATGCTGTCCTATTTCCTACCTTCGAAAGTAAATAATCACTTTCCCACAAAGGATTCAATTGAGAATCAGAGTGTCGTTTTAATATTACTCATGTTAGGCATATTATGACTCACAAAAGCTCTGTTTATATACAACACTGTTTTATTACGTATATTAGTTCGTTTATTAAGTCCCGCAATCGATGTCTGTTGATCACCGAATTTAGCAATACGAAGACAAGAGTGCCTAGAAGTTAGACTATCTTCTGAGTAATGATATAAAATGTAATACCGTAATTACAAATATAAAGCATAAGTCAATTCTGCAACACTCCTTTATTGCTATGGCATAGTTATGATAGGCATCTAGTGGGGTTTAAATATTTAGTCAGTAATAACATATTGAACTTACTGTTGCAACAACGTAGGAATACAGATACAGACAATTTCCATATAAAATGTTCTTCATGTGTTCTTTTCTGAGTTGGTTATTTAACGACGTTGTAACAACTGCGTTATTTAGCGTCGATGGGATTGGTAATGGCGATAATATGGTATTTGGCGAGTTGAAACCGAGGATTCGCCATAGATCACCTGACATTTGTCTTACAGTTGGAGAAAATTCAACCAGGTAATCCCAAGCGGGAATCGAACCGACGCACAGAGTGCAATTTTCCTAATCTAGCTGGACAAAAATCATTTTTCGACTTATTGATTTCACTATATATTTTTATGAATTTATGTTCCTAATTGTACAAGGCATCTTGTGAAGACAATGCGCGATCTTTCTCCCGGATATTTGTTTTACAGCAGCGTAAACATTGCTATCTGCAGAGGGTTGAATCCATACTCCTCAGAGAGTGCTTTGTTCAAAGTCATTAAGTGCTAGTAAATTGTGTTTTCTTGTCTTCTTTAACATGGAATTTGTAAATTCAAGTATGTGCTTCAATATAATGTGTACACGTAATTTAGCTAAATTACTAAATTAGAACATCCAATACGGCCTTTATTTCATATCAAGAATATTTATATAATTTTTTTTCCATAAACTCTGGCTTTAACATGAGTTACAAAATACTAGCCGTTAGTTGCTGCCAAAATAATTGCATATTTGTATTCCGACATCATTTCCATGTGAAATATTGTTTGGTTGGTTGGTTGCGTATAGCTGCGAACCTAACCGGTATTAATTATTTTCAGTGGCGTGGCGGGCTATACGCCGCTGGCAGCTTTTTGAAGTTTGGTATCGGAGTACTGCTGAATCAAGGAATAACGAGGTTTTAAACAATATCATAGCTCTATTAGGACTGAAATACATTCCCAGCGATATTGAAAATAAAATTAAGAACGCCATCAGCCATTTTTAATCGAAAATTCTGTCCCGCTGGTTAAAGTACCACAGAAGTAAGAAAAGATTTTTAAAATATAATGCTGACTGGCTAAATAATGACTTCAATTTCCCTGAACAAATTTGCAATTTTTTTGCTTTTTTGCCTGTGGATGCGACATCTGAGCCGAGTAGGGGTCGTCCAAAAAAACTATTCAGTGAAAGCAGCAGTAAGAGCAAAAAAAGTAAAGTTCAGAATTTAATAGGAGACCTTAGTCCGGAGGAAATTTCTTTCGCTGCAGAATGAACTTTAAGAGCAACGGGAAATCGATATGCAGCAGACATTGTAAAAGAATGTTATTGTCAGAAGCATCTCCACAAAGAGCAACCAGAATCAGCAATATCTTACCTTTAGACTATAAAAAGCTGCTATAAATTTCGCAATATTGTACATATTTAATAAAATTACTT
Organism: Periplaneta americana; assembly: GCF_040183065.1. Taxonomy (NCBI): domain Eukaryota; kingdom Metazoa; phylum Arthropoda; class Insecta; order Blattodea; family Blattidae; genus Periplaneta; species Periplaneta americana. The sequence continues at coordinate 28,420,516 of NC_091126.1, forward strand.
CATAAATGAGCAAAGAATAACTGATTTTACTCCATCTTGCGTTCGATTACCTTCAACTTTCAAACATTAAAGAATACGCCTGAATTCCTAATTGTTTATTGAAAGTAAATTATCAAGGATAAGGGACATGTTTATATTAAATTTAAATATATTTATTTATATTCATAATTATTAATTTACCCCTATAAAGAGGTAGTTTTTTTTATTTAAACATAATCCGAGTTTGTCCACAATTCGTTCCTAGAGTAACTCCTGTCAGATTGATTCATGAAGAACTAGAAATTCCGACAATTCAAGAATTTATTTCAAATCAAGCCTTCTGCACGTACACCAAGTCATACAGCAGCACAAACCCACTAATTTCTTCACTAGGAAATTACAACCCTGCATTAGACAAACATAAAAGACCTAAGAGCGTACTCCACCCTCTAGCTTGGAACGACAACGTACAAGACGAATACCAACTTGAACACTAAATAACCACTTGACTCTACACACAGACAAGGCTATTAATGCACTAATAATGTTATTTCTCTGTTTCAGGGTCATCACGTTATTGGCAGCATAGATGCATTGTTCTAATTGTAAACACTTTTTATAGACCTTAAATGTATTTGTATATTGAATAATGATTAAATCAAAACCTCCCACCTGAACATATTCCGACCACACTATAGCCAATTGGCTTGTCGTCAGCACGACATCTCATCCTGCTCTAGGTTTTTCCGTGGTTTCCCTTGAGCAATAAGACAAATGTCGGGATGAGCCCTAAAAGAAATGGGCCACGGGCCACTTCCCTTCCCCCACTCTTTCTCTTCTACTATCACAAAGAACTTGCTAATTTCTTAGATACAAACCCTGAATTATGATAATAGGGGAACATAAATATATTGTAAGTTCACAGGGCCAACGGCTTCGAAGCTGGGTACCTGGTTCTAATGAAGTGCACTGGTAGCAATCTAAAACATGGGGGCATGAGATAGTTACTCTGCCTTAAAAAAAAGTCCACAATTCGAATATAGTACATTTAAGTTGTTCATAAAGTTTAATTAAATTGTTAGATAGAAAAAAATTAATTTTGTCTAAATTCACCAACTATAAAGGGGTAGCTCCCCTTACATAAACGTAATCAGAGTTCGTAATCATATGTTACCTTTAACCCATTTGATCCCAAGACACTTTCAATGATTGGAATATAAATATTTCAGAATTGATATTAACCCATTTATGCCCAAATTATTTTTTATTAAAAATGTTGGTGTTTCTTATATTACTACTTATTGACACATAAGAAACAAAATAAGATGATTATTGGCCCTCTCAAATCATTTACGCCGTAAATAATGCATGTTCCCATTTGGGAACAGTGGGAGTAAAGGGGTTAAGGTCTGTGTAAAGTGTCATGAAAATATGTTAGAAAGAAAAGAAATCATTAATTTCTTCTAAATTCACCCCCTACGAAAGGGCAGTTCCCTCACAGAAACGTAATCAGAGTTCGTAATCATATCAAATATGTTACCTTTAAGGTCTGTGTAAAGTTTCATGAAAATATGTTAGAAAGAAAAGAAGTAATTAATTTCTTCTAAATTCACCCCCTATGAAAGGGTAGTTCCCCCTCACACAAACGTAACCTGAGTTGGTAATCATATCAAATACGCTACCTTTAAGTTCTGTATAAAACTTCATGGAAATCTGTTACTTAGAAGAGAAGTTATTAATTTTGTCCAGCTTGATTAAGCAAATTGCACACTGTGCGAGGCCCGAGCACAACTCTGGCTTGGCAGGCAAGTGTCTCGCCGATAGCTACGCTGATGGTTATTCACTTTCTCTGTGGCTTGCAGTCACTTCTCCCTTGATCCTGTATGTTTCTTCTCATAAAGGTATAGACCCAGAAACAAAATTCAGGTGGCCCAAATTTTGTTTCTGGGTCTGTACATATTTTTTTCCTGTGGTTAATTATGTCGGCCTGTAAAATCAGAGGATTCCCAGGCATAAAATTCCATCACGTGTACAACAACTATAATGTTTACACTATACAGTAGACCAGCGTTTCTCAAACTATGATCCGCGGACCACCTGTGGTCCTCGAGGTCTACCCTTGTGGTCCTTCGAAAAAGATAGAAGAAAAAAAAATTAAACAATTGCATATCACACTATAGCTGAAAATCTCAGAGTTTGGAAATGGCACATGGCAATCGCCTTTCACTTTCTCTCCCAGTACTGATATTTTATGAAATTTATTACCCTACTCGTCTACCGACTTCCCACTCTACTCTCAGCAACAAAAGAGGGATTTAAAGCACTATGAACGTGAGGTTTCTCGCCATTTTTTCCTGCACATTTGATGCCGCATCTGTAACCTAGCCAGTAACCACACGAATTCATAACAGAGGACCAAAGTACTGAACCGTTTCATGTATTTATGACTTTCTTAATAGTTTTGCCGATACCCAGTCTGCACATCGAAATGGAAAATGTTCACTTATTGTACGTCGTACACTAATAATAGAACGTGTCAAATTGCATCTTTATTTGTTTAAAATCGGACATTCTTCTGCGTTCTCCCCCCCCCCCAGATAACGATGTAAGAAATTTTAGATTCCGCCTATTTTAAAATCCGGGCGAATAAGATTCAGAAATTCAAATTGCAATACTTTTCTAATTATATTTTTTGTAGCCAATCGCAAGTAACTTATAACAGATTCTGTGCATTGTCGATTCGTTGCTTGGTTGTTAGCAGTTATAGGCCTAGTTGTTTGAAATCCTTCCTCTGCGCTTCCTTGACGTAGGAAAACTAGAATAACATCACTGTATAGAGCACATCTAGGTCAGAAAGCATGGGTAGACATAACGGCTCGGTTAGAAAAGCCAACGTACTATGGTAGGAACGATCATGATTTTAAAATCAAATGTAGGAAACAGAAAACGGATGTAGGTAAATTCTCATTTTTAAACAGAACTATAAATGATTGGAATGACCTACCTGCAGCGGTCTTTGAGGGCTGTCCTTCCTTAAGGAGATTCAAGAATAATTTAAAGAGTTGTGTATAAAGTGAAAATTAAAATTAAGGTGACATTCAACATTTAATTTTTTAAGGTGACATGTATTTATCTAGCCTTACGAGTTTACTTCTTTGGTTTGAATTGTAAATTATTTAAAAATAGCGTGTAAGAGGGCCTTAGACTAGAAATGTTTAGTTTAAATGTAGTTCTGTTTATAAGTATGCATAAGAATGCAATTTTTTGACTTATTTGAACTGTTGTATCAGTGAAGCGAGGTGAGTCAGTGAAGTTATGGTTTTACAGTGCAGGGAACAGTTCCGATCAGTGATAATTTATAGCGTCAATGAAATGTGTTCTATAGTGTCAGTGAAATGTGTTACAGAGTGTCAGTGAAATGTGTGCTAAAGTGTCAGTGAAATGCGTCATAGTGCCACTACAGGGAATGAGATGAGAGTAAAGTGAAAGACTATTGAAACTTATGTAGGACCTATACATAATTATGTAGGTTGTGTTGTAAAAGTAAGTGTTTTATTTTATGTTTTATTATTGTGTTAAATTGTATTGTGTATTCTTATTGTATTGTGTATAAAATTGTATATGTGTTGTAAATTGTATTATGTATTGTAAATTTTATTGTGTATTGCTTATCATTTTAACTGTGTATTGTTAATATTGTATATACCACTGCCACCGGGTGCTTGCCCACTTGCAGTGTAAATAAATACATACATATGGTACACGCTTGTAGTCGTCTATGCCTCTGTTAAATAGTGTCCATTGTACGTAATGAAAAATTGGCTTCGATCCGGATCTTTGAAAAGAAAGAAACGTGATAATACTCTTCATTTAGGCAGTGTTAATAGTTCAGAAGATGTGTGTGAAGATATTAATATCTAGTGTCATTAATGAAATATCTAAATATCCAAATATAGAATAACTGTGCAAAAATCGGCAGGCTCATCCATCTCATTAATGTGAGTACCAACATTTATTTATTTGTTTTTTTTTCTGTTAAAGATTATCCAAACTCTAATGGCCTTCAATTATTAAAAAAAACGAAAATGAATTTTATTTTATTAGCATTAACTTAATTAATACTAATACAAAATTAATGTAATTATAAATTAATTTTAATTAATTAATTCTATTTTAAAATATAAGTATACTGGTATTAAAATATGCTACAAAAATGATAAATTTGCTTTTGAAGGGAACAAGAATAAGGTGGTCTGCGGAACTGTTCTGACTTAAAAAAGTGGTCCTCCACTTCAAAAAAGTTTGAGAAACGCTGCAGTAGACTACTTCATACAACAGGATGTGTTCCTTGTTCTATTTTAAGAGTAAATAATTGTCCATCAGCAATAAGCAGAAAAAATCACCGACAATTCCTATATTTTGCCAGTTATGTTTAAAAAGTCCCTTCATCCATTTATGTGTGAAAAATCCCTATGCCGAGAGATACATCTGGCAACACTGCATGAGGAAAGGAAACAGAAGGTTGTAAGCGCAGAGGTGAAGGGAGCAGGGAGAACGTACAAGAGTTGGAGAGGGAAAGGAGTGTGTAATCAAGGATAAGTTCTTCGCCAATCAAAATTTCCTCACCAATCTTCTTTCGTACCTGTATGTCTATGCGGTGAAGGGAACTTGAGGGGAATGGGTGGTGGAGAGGGAAACAATGCCACGAAGGTAGAGCGGGGCAAAACTAGCTTAAAGGATGTGGAGGGGGAGAAAGAAAGAGAGAGGGATTGAGAGAAAGAATATATCTCAGGTGAAGAGGAGGAGAGGGCGTGTGAGAGGTGGAACAGCAGGGACGTCGCTAGGGGGGTGCGAAAGGGTGAGCAAGCACCCCATAAAAATCGGAGCACCCCTTTCCGCACCCCAAAGGGCAATTTATTAACAAAATACTAGAATTAAATTATTTTGAAGAACAAAAACAAACTATTTACAAACAATTTCTTGGATGTGAAAAAACTACGTCCCATAGCGTATCGTAATGGATGTGATGAGCAATAATAATAATAATAATAATAATAATAATAATAATAATAATAAACAGATGTATATTATGCGCGCAAGTGCATGAAAGAACATTTTGGATTTTTTATATACCATATTATTACAGCTCGCGCCCCATTTTTAAATCTCGCACCCCATCCGCACCCCCCTTGCTCTGATCCTGGCGACGTCACTGTGGTGGAACAGGAAAGTTTGTATCAATGGGAGAAGCGAGGGGATAGAATGTGTGGAGTTGGAATGTGCGAAAGGGTTCGTGCAAGGGAGAAAAAATACTGTAATTGGTTCCATGGCAAGGGAGAGGACGAGATAGAAAGGAGACAAAGAAGATAGTGTGAAAGAGGATCGGAGAGTAGGAGGGAGGGAGAGAGACAGACAGACAGACAGACAGACAGAGACGTCATGGATGTTGAACTGTGTGCTAGAACTGAACATTCACGGTTACTTCACTGCCATAATTATTGGACATAAGCGTTTAGTTAACTCCCTTAATAACAGTAATCTTTCAGTTGTTACCCTTAACAACACGCTAATCCCTTATTCATCTGTCGTAAAAAATCTTGCCTTCTTTTTTGATAATAATCTAAGTTGGAATTTTCAAATTAAAGAAACGATAAAAAAATCTGTTCCTCCATTCACTCTTTGAGTCACTTGAGAAACTTCTTGCCCCAGCAACTAAAACTTACCCTAGTACAAACCCTAGTAATGCCGCACTTCGATTATTGTGACGTTTTGTTAAGTGATCTAAGTTCTGAACTGTCAGTCAAGTTACAGCGAGCTCAGAATATGTGCGACAGATACGTGTGCAACATCCGACGATATGATAACATATCACCGTCCTTCGCAAGTCTCTCGTGGCTCCGACTTAAAGAACGCAGAACTTTACACTCTTTGTCTTTACTCTTTCGAATTTTGCACACCTCAACACCAAATTACCTTTCGTCTCGTTTCTCTTATCTATACTCTAACCACGACGTAAATACCAGATCACTTATCTGTGCCACGCTAAATATATCTCTTCATAGAACATCTTGTTATTCCTCATCTTTTACAATAGCCACCTCGCGTCAATGGAATTCCTTGTCACAAAGTATTAGGGGCTGCAAGACAACAAACACCTTTAAGAACAGCTTAAAAGATAACCTTATTAGCATTTCACTCCAATCATACTGATTTAAACTATCACTGACTACACTGTTACTTTTTTTCTTTAGACATCATCCTGATTGTGCTGTATTTTCAAAATTGTCTCATAATAATCTCTTTCTATTATCTAATATCATTTGAAATATATTAACATTCTATGTATTTTAGTTTAATTCTGCTACCAGTTTATTTCAGTGTTTAATTGATAGTTCATAGTATTTTGTTGTTTAATTCGTAAATATCTCTTGTATACATGTAACTTTCATCTAAATCAAATTGTTGAATTCTTTGCAAGTTCATGCATATGTATATACACTTTTTGCTGGTTGAGTGGAAGAGAAGGCCTTACGGCCTTAACTCTGCCAGCTAAAATAAATCATTATTATTATTATTATTATTATTATTATCTTAAGATACTAAATAAAGAGCAGATTTCTTTGTGTCGAATGCGCATTATCACGCTTACGAAAACGCACTTTTCAGTGCTTGCAATTTGTTTATAAGGATAAAATTTTGGGGAAAGATGAGGAGGTAACCGTATTTCAACTTGTATATTTACCAGAGAAAACAACACGTCTTATAAGAAAATACTTGTCGGTTATTTCTTGACACTGTATCAGCTACTAGGTTATTTAGCGTCGATGGAATTGGCGATAGCGAGATGAGGCCGAGGATTCTCCATAGATCACCTGACATTTATCTTATACTTGGGGAAAACCTCGGAAAAACCCGACCAGGTAATTAGCTCAAGCGGGAATCGAACACACGACCGAGCGCAGCACAGGATCAGCAGGTAAATGAGTTGCCGCATGTGGCTGAAAATATTATACCTTCTCAACCAGCGTCTCAGCGCTCCGAACTAGTATGCAGGCCAGTTAACGATGGCTGCTGTAGACCGTCCCCGACGACTGTGAAAAGGACGGCAATTACAGTCGTGTATCAGAAGTATGATGCCCTACCACATTTTGCATTAATCGTACGTTCGTACCTTAATGACATGTTTCCGGGTCGGTGGATTGGGCGCGAATCACCACGTTCGTGGGCCCCACGATCCCCTGACCTCACACCATTAGATTTCTTTGCCTGGGGGAACAATAAGAATGAGTGCATGATCTCCAGGAACTGAGCCAAAGAATCCGTGATGCTGTGGATCTTATCACTCCGCGTATGTTGAGTTCCGTGTTTCGTTCCACGACTACATATTGGGAGAAGTGCATAACATTGCTGGAGGGCATGTGGAAGTGTACTGATTTCTGTTCTGAGGTGATTGGGAGAAGTGCATAAACATTGCTGGAGGGCATGTGGAACTGTACTGGTATCTGTTCTGAGATGATTGGGAGCAGTGCATAAACATTTCTGAGGTGATTTATGTTCCTGTTAGGCCTACATTTTATCCAATGGTGTATCACACAGTGATACTGGGACATCATTTTATTTTTACTTCAATTTTTATTGTACCTGAGTTTTTGAACGTACTTCATTCCCACCCCCTCTACTAGTAAACTTCCAACCGTTCTCCACACAGAACAGAGGCCGCGTGCGCAGTACTGAGTTAGTGAGTATAGTACGTTCCAGAAATATGTTCGCGTTTTCCAGTGACGAAAGAGCTTTCAATAATGAATCATATTTTCGCACAGGTACTGTCGTCCGTTTGCCTACGAAGCATCCCGATTTCCCCCACCTGCTTCTGTTCGCCCCTCTGTAAAGTCTAGTTAGTAGCTAGGCTGTCTTAGCTCTTTTCTGAAAACATTAATTTGTGCTAGGAATTGGACGTCTACGTAATATTATACAACTGTTTAAAATAACTTAAATAGAAGGACCTCGTTAAGTAATTAACTGTCACACGATCCCCCCCCCTTTCTACTACCCTGCGACAAAACCACTTGAACGGACAGTAGATAGCATTTCTGAGTAATTTTATCTTTTCGGATGGGGCAGAAGTGAAGATTAAATTTACAGTAAGTAGGTACTCTTTTATAGAGTAGGTACAGAATTATTTCAACATGAGTTACTGGTACGAAGGACGAAACTGATAATTCGAATTAGGTACAATAGTCTATAGTGCGATAATATGCACAAAGTAACTGAAGCCTGTATCGAAATGAACGGCCAACATTTTCAAAAATGTGTTTAAATATCCATATTATGATTATTTTTCAATTTAACTTCATTCTCTATATTGTACGCTAATGTGCTGTGACACTACAATATACACTGCATAATGAATACGTCCGAATGGATAGCTCAATTCGTGAGTAAAAACACTAAGTGTTAATACAGTACTGTGTTTTGATTAAACAAAAACCTAATGAAAATTATCAAACTCAAAATTGCGATATTTCCTAGTTTACATAAATGGATGAACTACTTTTCTTCCCTCCTATACCTAGTAAAGTGATTTGTATTTTACGCCAGTATCATCGAACTCCAGTCTTGGACGGGGGAGCAAGCGGTGTTTCCGGTTCTAGACCTTTAATCCAAAATATATAGCCAGGTTAATATTAAAAATGTTAGTAAAAATAAAATGATGTCCCTGTATAAAGATTGAAATTAACGCTCTTTTTTCGAAAATGGATCGTTCATATATGCGCACCCTGTGTACTAGCCACCGGCGTCCTCACCTGTGGAGTAACGGTCAGCGCGTCTGGCTGCGAAACCAGGTGGCCCGGGTTCGAATCCCGGTTGGGGCAAGTTACCTGGTTGCGGTTTTTTCCGGGGTTTTCCCTCAACCCAATACAAGCAAATGCTGGGTAACTTTCGGTGTTGGACCCTGGACTCATTTCACCGGCATTGTCACCTTCATATCATTCAGACGCTAAATAACCTAGATGTTGATACAGCGTCGTAAAATAACCCAATAAAAATAAAACTAGCCACCGGCATGCTAGGCGGAAACCAGAGCTAATTCAGTCTCTCTAAAAATGCAGACGAACGGTTATGATATTGGACTACTAAATAGGTTGCAGCCGCCAAATTACTCTTCAAGGAACGACCACTCATATAAATTAAGGGAAAGAAGGCAGAGGACGGACACTGGAAAGTTTTCTTTTCTCAATCGTACTATCAGGGACTGGAATGCTTTACCTGCAGAATTACTAAAGGCTTTACCAACAACCAAAAATGTATTTAAAAATAGGCTTTAGGACCTTACTAATAGACGGTAATTATACACAGTATTTAAAGTGTGTAAATGATATTTTGTTATTGAAGTGTTTTATCAGTGAAGAATTATGTTGTGTCAGTGAAGTGTGTTGTATCAGTGAAGAAGTATGTCGTGTCAGTGAAGTGTGCTGTGTAAGTGAAACGTGTTTCTGTCAGTGAAGCTTTATAGTTTATAGTGGCAGTGCATAGTATTTGAACAGTGAAATGTTTTTGAAGTGTTAGTGAAATCAGGATAGAATCAGTGAAATGTGTCGTAGTTCCATTGCAGTGAGTGAGTTGACAGCGAAATGAGTGTAATTTGAAAGGTACTTGTGCAGATATGAACATATCATTCTCGTGGGTTTTAGTTCGATCCTAGTTTTAAGATACAAATTAGATTTATTTCAAATGTTATTTTAAGTGATCGTTTCATTTAATTTAGTATATTCCCTGTTGTTGTTGTTCTTGTTGTTGTTATTATTATTATTATTAGTTATTTTTAGTATTAATTATTAGTATTATTAATTGTATTTTTAATTAATAAGTTTATTATGTCATTATTGAGTGTAATTAGTTACCACTGCCACCGGGTATATACCCACTGCAGTGTGAATAAAGACATACATACATACATACATACGTAGATACATACATACATACATACATACATACATACATACATACATACATACATACATACATACATACATACATACTCATTTGAAGACAAAAGCTCTTTAAAATTGTTTTTAAAAATCATCACGTACAAGTTCAGTTACTCTGTCGGAGTTTTAATGCATGCTATAATTTTAAAACTATGGGCACAGCTCGTTACGGACATTCCAGAGCTTGGTGGAACGGAAATGTTACACCGAGGTTTATGGCAAATGATGGAGACGTAGGAGTGTCGCAGCCAGACAGCCATAGTGCATTGTTTGCCATTTACGACCAACAACAAGGGTACTGCTATGATCTCACGAGAAGACCTGGCTGAGGCACATTATACTGGCCGAATGCTGCGTTGTAATCATTGCGTCACGTCGTTGCGAGATAAAGAGCGGAAGTTGAGGCGACACACGGTGTGCAGAAAATCAAATCTAGCTGGACAAAATGAATAACTTCTCTGCATTCTAATGGATTGTTATGAAACTTTGTACAGACCTTATATTTTTTATTTTAGTAGGTTATTTTACGACGCTTTATCAACAGCTTAGGTTATTTAGCGTCTGAATGACATGAAGGTGATAATGCCGGAGAAATGAATCCGGGGTCCAACACCGAAAAACACCTGTAGAGTAACGGCTAGCGCGTCTGGCCGCAAAACCAGGTGGCCCTGGTTCGATTCCCGGTCGAGACAAGTTATCTGGTTGAGGTTTTTCCGGGGTTTTCCCTCAACCCAATGTGAGCAAATGCAGGGTAACTTTCGGTGCTGGACCCCGGACTCATTTCACCGGCATTATCACCTTCATCTCATTCAGACGCTAAATAACCAAAGATGTTGATAAAGCGTCGTAAAATAACCTACTTAAATAAATAAAACACCGAAAGTTACCCAGAATTTGCTCATATTGGGTTGAGGGAAAACCCCGGAAAAACCTCAACCAGGTAACTTGCTCCCAGGAATCGAACCCGGGCCACCTAGTTTCGCGGCTAGACGCGCTAACCGTTACTCCACAGGTGTGGACTACAGACCTTATAAGTAGCACTTATTTTTTGTGTACAAACTCTGATTACGTTAGTGTAAGAGGAACTACCCCTTTATAGATGGTGGTTTTAGACAAAATTAATAACTTTTCTCTTACCTAATTTATTTTTATGAAACATTGTACGGAATTTACAGGTAGCATATATTTTTTTTGTACAAACTATATTTACGGTCTCATAAGAGGAACTACCCCTTTATAGGAAGTGTATTTACACAAAATTAACTTGTTCTACATGAAACTTTGTACAAGAGTTACAAACAAGTAGTACAGGGGCATCATTTTATTTTTACTTCAATTTTTATTGTACCTGAGTTTTGGAATGTACTTCACTCCCACCCCTTCTACTAGTGAACTTCCAACCGTTCACGATACAGAGCCGAGGGCGCATAAGCAGTACTGAGTTAGCGAGTACAGTACGTTCCAGAAATATGTTCGCGTTTTCCAGTGACGAAAGAGCTTTCAATATTGAATGACATTTTTGCACAGGTACTGTTGTCCGTTTGCCTACGTCGTATCCCGGTTTCCCCCACCTGCTTCTGTTCGTCCCTCTGTAAAGTCTAGTAGCTGGGCTGTCTTAGCTCTTTTCTGAAAACATTAATTTCTCTTAGGAATTGGACGTCTACGTAATGTTATACAACTGTTTAAAATAACTTAAATAAAAGGGCCTCGTTAAGTAATTAACTGTCACGTGCTCCCCCCCTTTCTACGACCCTGCAACAAAACCACTTGAACGGACAGTAGATAGCATTTCTGAGTAATTTTATCTTTCGGATCGGGCAGAAGTGAAGAATGAATTTACAGTACGTAAGGTACTCTTTTATAGAGTAGGTACAGAATTATTTCAACATGAATTACTAGAACGAAGGAGGAAACTGGTAATTGGAATTAGGTACAATAGTATATAGTGTGATAATATGCACAAAAGAACTGAAGCCTGTATCGAAATGAATGGCCACCATTTTCAAAAATGTGTTTAAATATCCATATTATGATTATTTTTCAATTTAACTTCATTCTTTATATTGTACGTTAATGTGCTGTAACAGTACAATATACACTGCATAATTAATACGTCCGAATGGATAGCTCAATTCGTGAGTAAAAACACTAAGTGTTAATACATTACTGTATTTTGATTAAACAAAAACCTAATGAAAATTATCAAACTCAAAATTGCGATATTTCCTAGTTTACATAAATGGATGAACTACTTTTCTTCCCTCCTGTACCTAGTAAAGTGATTTGTATTTTACGCCAGTATCATCCAACTCCAGTCGTGGAAGGGGGAGCAAACGGTGTTTCCTGTTTCAATCGTTAATAGAAAGGTATAGCCAGGTTAATATTAAAAATGTTAGTAAAAATAAAATGATGTCCCTGTATATATTTTTGTGTACGAATTCTAATTACACCTGTATGCTACCTAAAGGCCTAAATGTACAAAGTTTCATAAAATGTATTTTACCCATAGCTTCTGTATAAACATTCATAAAAATCTGTTAGGAGAGAAGTTATTAATTTTGCCCAACTACTACTAGCAGATTTGCGTTCTGATCCACGGTGCGCTTTCTAAGTTCGATAAAAATGCGTCCAATGTATTTCTAACCTGTTGTTAGATGTTGTGTGAATAATTTTACAGGCCTAAAACACTCACACTGTGATTAAAACTTCCTCACTCCAAGTTTCTTTTCTGCTATTAAGCCAAACATGGAACTGTTGCCGCCGCG